>NC_056751.1:256945129-257027629 GCF_019279795.1 Protopterus annectens | reverse complement strand
TTATGTATGGTAATACACACACACACACACACACACACACACACACACACACACACACACACACACACACACACACACACACACACACACACACACACACACACATCTGCATTATACATAGCACATCCTATCTTTGATCCCATGCACAACATACAAGCAGACTGCAACATACATAGACAAGACAGGCTCTGTATAACATGCACTGCAGCTACGTCCGGTTAATGTTGCCAGTACTAAACACTGGTGTGATAAGCAATATGTCAGTGTATGTGATAGACCTACACCTAAAACATAGTGCACCAATCTTGAGCATATTATGCCAGTTCTAGTATCACTTCCTCAGGTATGTCCCATCTCCATATTGTGTGTGAACAGGCATCTGTGAGTGATTGCCTCCTGTATAGCAGACCGCATAGGCCTTCTCAGAAATAAGTGCAAATGTGTTACTGCTCCTGCAAATATATAACTGTGATTACCCATTCAATGCACATCAGTTAGCCCCTCCAAAATTGAGCATACAAGTATTGTACTTTAGCAAAGCATAACAGCTGTGCCTAGGGCAAAATATCAGCCATTAACATTTTAGGGTATATATGAGCCATACAACAACAGTATCACACTTACACAAAACCTTGGACTCTGGCCACAGCTAACGTACCTATGGAAATGTGAAGGAGAGGTATTGTCAGCAATACCAAATGTGGCATTGTTACAGGGTAATATGTGTGCATATTAACATGTACAGTAGCTAATGTAATACTGCCTACATTGCTGACATTCTGAGTATGTGTTCACAACCTGCATTAAAACCAAACCACCCACCCCCAATGCAAACAGACCTGACACCCGTGTACTGGTGTGCAGAGGCTGCCACATTGACTGATACAGTATTACAGTGAACACAGGAAGCTTACTTGGATGCTCATCTGCTGTGGCACCCACCTCCATGATATATGGGGTGATGGATGCTTGGGAGCTGGTGGTTGTTCCCAGGAAGTCCTCTGTGGCCGAGAGTGGTTCTTCTGCTGCAGGCCATCTGTTGGTGGCAGCACAGTCCCTGGCCACAGTGGCAGAGCTTTGCCATGCAGCATTGAGCATATCTGTTGCCCGGTGTCAGACTTGCTCATAGGTTCTGTCCTTTAGGCCTACTTGGTTGGCTGCTGCGATGAGATCAGCCCACAGTGCTGCACATTGGTCACGATGCTGGCGAGTCCTGGACAGCAGAATGCTGTGATGCAGTCTGAGGCCATCCAGGATGACGTTATTTTCAGACTCTGAAAATGGCAGGTGCCTCCTTCAATACATCCTTTCTGAAAGACAACAAGAGGGGAACACATCACAGGACCAGATACATTGATATCCCCATGTACAGATCCTGCACATCCAAATTGGCCTGCACTATCTTCTGCTACCTTCCTCGCCATACCCTGCATTCTATCAACACATTATGTATGTCACTATTACCAACATAGTAGCAATACCTGCTATGTCCCTGTGTGCCATGACAGAGTGTGCTGTATGTCTCCAAACCCATCGTCATCTACTGTGGTGTGTCCCCTGTGGGCAAAGTGCCACTACTCTGTCCTACGGCCACTGTCAGACACATAGGTGTGTGTTATTACAACTATATTGGGACAGTCTAGCAATATCAGTGTTCCAAAGTGACAGACAGCAATGCAAAGCTGCTGTAGTATATCCTCCCTGGAGGCATAATACTTCTCCAGTAGTGGTCCTTTTGGCACAAATCTATGGAGGTCTGGCAAGCGGTTGGCCAATAACTGATGGTTATTCTCAGAATATAGAGAATCTGGCTATCACACACCACAACCCTCAGAAAACAGTTATGCAACAGTAATACCTGTTACTCTATTCATACTCTTACTTTGGATGACCAATATGTACACTATGTTGCTGAAGTTTGGCCTGTGTCCCTCCATTAATGATGGCTATGACCTGACGTCCTGCTGTAGCGGGTTGCCAGGTATGCTAGCCTTAGCTCTCAAGTGCTGACATATGAATGCTGACTTAACTGTGACCTAGCCGGAGTACATCTGGGACAGTCAGGGACACTTTTACAATGTCTGAACTATGCCTGTGTGACATTCCCAGACTGAAAGGACAGTACATCATGTGATATGACAGCTGTGTCCACCCTTATTTACTGTCAATATGTCTAACACATACTCCAGTAGATTTCGTACAGGAGCTGACCTTTGTAGGAGGGAGCGAGAGGGCCACAGCTGTGATGTTATTCACAGCAGGCAGAGTTGAGAGGCATGCCTGTAGGTGTTGGATAGCACACTATCACCAGCATGTCATTCCCAGAGATGTACTACTGGCCTACTCTTGTAATCCCTATTCCCCATAACTGCATCCTCCTGTCTGCATCCCATTATATGTGGACTTGTATTGCATACCTGGTAGAGTGATATAATCCTTTTGTGTACAAATCCTCAAGAAAAATGCTTCCAAAATCACAGTCTGTCTTGGTAAAGCAAGTTACAGACCTGCTTTCCATAGGCACCTGCTTGCCTTTTGTAGGTAATGCTCAATAACAGGTGACTGCCTGTGCACCAATCCATGGCTCAGACTTGCTAATTGCATCCAAAACAGCTGAGTAGTACTTTCATTAGCCAATGACATGGCACAACAGTGCAATATTTAAAGCCTTCATGTAGGCCTTGGCCCATTTCTTAGTCTTTGGATGGACATTAGTGAGGTGTGGAGACTACAGCATCACAAAGGGTAAGTACAAATACTGTCCACTCAAGATTTATGAGATATGCCCACAGTTTTGCATGCTATATTTGGCCATTGTCAAATGACTTTGTGATAGTCTGTCAATTCAGTGTTAAAAATTGTGGGTTGAGGTCAGTAATGGGGAAGAAACACGTGAGTGTCAGATACCCATCAGACTATGCATGCTGCTGCAGTAGTTGCTGGTCTATCAGCTCTGAATGTTTGTAGGGGTAGACTGTGACACATGTCCCTGTCACTTGACCTTTGCCCCTAACCATTTATGTATGGGTGTTGTGTGTATCCCTTGTTATAGGGAGTTGTGAGGTACGGTAGGTCTATGGCAGGTAGCTTAACATACAGCTGCATATGTTACAGTCTGCAGCTGCTGCTTTTTGCCTAGGACTCATAGTGGGGAGTGTGAACAGTTTTGAGGACAGCAACCGGTATGTGTCACTGAGAGAGCAGTATCAACTCTGTCTTTACAGCACACCCACGGTGAGGGTACCCTTAACAGTCCAGTCGAGGCATATGGTTAAGGTACATCTGTTCTGTAACAGTGTGAATCAGGGAGTAGTATGCGAGATATAGGTAGGCTTAATGAATATGTGCAATGTGTCCCTACCTATAGGCCTTTGACTTGCTAACATGAGTAGCAGTTAATTCCATAGCAGCAAACTATTTTGGTGAAAATTGCATGACTCAGTCATTATTTGCTGTATTCACAAGAATGTAACTGAAGTACAGAGCACTGGATTCGAACCCAGGACTGTGGGTGGCAAAATGTACTGCATGTAAGGCACTCAACAGACTGAGATACCGAGTCCCTGCTGTAGCAGGTGTATTTGTAAGATATCAAATACAACTTAAAAAAAGCAAAAAATAAAATTTTAAAATACCACCAAGACCATCGATCCAAGAAGTAAGCAATTTTAATGAATCACTAGCACCTCAGCTTGCACAGCCTTCCTGGAGTAAAAACACTACAAAACACTCTTTACTTAAATACAGCATATTGCACAAGACAATTAATCAATTAAGCATACAATTTAAATCACATACTTTCAATTACATTCCTTGTTGAGTCCCTGAGGCTCCAAAGTACCATACTTTAAAATGCAGAGGGTTTCTTTTTTTAAAAGTTTATTTATTAAGGACACACATTCACCTATACCAATTTGCAGTTTTTCCGGAACACAACCCCTAAGAAAATCAGGATCAGAATTATGTGCTGTCATGAAATGGCTCCCAAGGGGACTTTCTAGTTTTTTATTTTTTATGTCCCTAATATGTTCCTGTAACCGAACCCTAAAACTCCTATAAGTTTCCCCTATGTAGAACTTATTGCATCCACATCTCAGCACATACACTAGCCCCTCAGTATTACAACTGTATTCATACCTAGCTGTAAATATAATACCATTAATATAGGGAAAAAAACTCACTATATAATGACAGGTGGAACAGCCATCACATGGAACAGTGCCCTTATTTGTGCTTAAATTCTGACTAACATTAACATCTGGTAAACAAAATTGATTATGTACCAGAATATCAGCCACATTCCTAGAATACTCACAAAGTCAGGTAATATAGAGTTTAAAATTTTATCTCTTAGAAGCATGGGCCACAAACTACGTGCTTTTTTAACTATTTTCTCAGTTATAGCATTATAGGTTGTCACTAAGAAAACTTTCTTCTGGTCCCCATTATTTCCAACTATGTTGGTGGATTTGATTCCACATGTACCAACTTTATATTTCCCACTAACATGGCTATAATGAGAGTATCCCTGGGGGTTAGAAGAATACCTCATGTCCATGATTTTTTGTTTAGCTTCCCTAACCATCTGAACATCATAGCCTCTTTTAATAAACATATATTCTGCTATCTCTCTGTCAAAGCTCATATCAAGGCTACAAAGCCTATGATTTTGTAAGAATTCATTATAAGGCAGTACCTTGACCAAATGTTTGGGGTGACAACTACTCCCATATAAAAATACATTTCTATGTTCAAATTTCCTATGGAGACTAGTTGTAAATCCATCTAAGCTAATATCCAGAAAGTACACTTGTGGGCCAAGCTGTATACCATCAAAGCATAAACCCATAGTATTAGATTGTAAGTCATCGACAAATCCAAGGGCTTCTGTCTGGCTTCCTTGACATGAAAAATAAGATCATCAATAAATCTAAAATATAAAATAACTTTTGATCTACAAAAATCATGTCTATAAACAAAATCATCTTCAAGTTTAGCCATAACTAAATTGGCATACATGGGGGCGAAAGCCGCCCCCATAACAGGCCCTGTAATTGCTGAAAAATGTCTCCATTAAACATAAAAAAATTATTTTTCAAACAAAACATAACTAAATCTAGCAATAAATGAGACATGGGAGAGTCCCCCAGGAAATGGAATAAGGCCTGGAACCCTATTTCATACTTAATATTAGTATAAAGACTTTTGACATCCCGGCAGAGCCAAAACATGTTCATATTCCAAACTTTTCCTTTTATTTTGTTCACAAAATCCTGGCTATCAATAATATAAAAGGCTGTACTCATTACATATTTCTTAAGATGTTCATGTAGCAGCACACTTATGTTTTTCAAAAAGTACCTCTGTGCAGACACTATAGGTCGACCAGTAAGGTTAGTTAGACCTTTGTGTATCTTAGGTAAACAGTAAAAAACTGCCATAGAGCAGTTTTCCACTCCAAACAGCTTTTCCACGTCCTTAAAGGTAAAATACCCCAACCTAAGACCTTTGTCTAACAACAGTTGATACTCCTTAATAGCTTCAAAGTAATCAGAAACATCACATTTTCTATAAATTTCCACATTGTTCAGATGTTTATAACACATCTCTAAATATTGTGTAAAATACATGATTACTATCTGGTTGTCCTTATCAGTTGGTTTAACCACCCATTTTCTGTCATTCCCAAATTCCAATAGGGCTATCCATTGCTGCTTAGTTAAGTTAAAGCAAATATTAGACTTATTCCCTATGCAAGACCAGTACATTTGTTCAACCTCAAAATTAAGTGTAGCAAAATATCCTTGTAAAGTGCTGTTTAGAAAAGGTGGAATAAAAGAGCTTTTAACAGAAATATAGCATCCGTGTTCAGTTGGCAATAAGCATTAAAGTCATTCTCAAACAAATCTTCCTGAGATGACAAACATGAGTGAAAAGAATCATCATCACCACTTTCATAACAGTCAGTAGGCACAACCCTTCCCTCTTGTTTAAAGTAATACATCAAATGCAATTTTCTACTGAAAGAAAAGATTTCACTTTTAAGTACATGCATTCTTGGTAAAGACATAATACAGACATACCCACATCAGAAATTTCATGTTTGGACAAATTTAACATGTAAATTGTCACAAAATACATTAATACCAGCGTTTTTTCTTGTTATGCTGTTCCTTCTTATTATAGTTCGTTTGCTGGCCCTGTTTTCTGTTGTTAAAGTCTGTTCTGGCAGAACTGGAATTCCAAAAGCGGTTCTGCATATCTTTCGAATTTTGTGCTTTGGGCAGGGCTGGAAACTGTTCCACATTCCCCTCAGCTCCAGCAATCACATCTGCCTCCTCAGAAACAGCAAAAGAAACTGAGGAAGGAGCAGAAACATTTTACCCCAACTAACATCATTGCTACCATTGTTACTTCTGCTTCTAGATGGAAAAGATCGATTATTTTTTCTTTTCCAAAGAAACGCTTTATCAAGACTGTAATCCTTAATGTCTCTATTAATTTTGTAGCTTTTATGCTCAACTAGTAATTCTTCAAAGTCCACAAGTCTGCCATTAATTTCTTCCAGCATACTAGTCAGTTTAACAGATGTTAAAAGTTTATCAAGTTCAACACTCACCATTCTGATTTCTTCTTTAAGCCTTTGCTACTTTAACTCATCCCTCACAATTAGGATGCGTACCCATTCAATGGAATACTGGTGAGCTCCCTGTACCCATCTCTTTCAGAAGACCATATCGTCAGCATTCTCCTCCTCAAAGGGGGTTGTAGGTGCTTTGTATGCTCGCAGACCTCTCGGGGTAATATTCAGCTGTACATACCGCTGAAGACAAAGAATGTTGATTTGTGTACTAGCCTCCTTCTGCTGCAGATTTTCCAGCTTCTCCCTCAGATTTACAGCCTATGCTGATAAAGTAGTCACAGTGGAAGAGCCCAAAGTTTGAAAAGGGTTCACAAAACGACGTTTTCGTTCCCCCATAAAATGCTCCCAAGCAGTAGCCATAACCGGATCCTGAAAATCCACTTCAAGAGTAGCTGAATTACCAGGACCGGACACATTAGAAGTACCAACTGCTTCCAAATTTCTAGAGCCTCTCTCATTCAGTTGTAAAACAAACTGCTGAATAGTTCTTTGGCTGCCATCAATAGTATCATCCCTAAAGGGATGTGGCACATTATTTGCAGGATCAGTGGCCATAAAAGCAACAAATACAACTTAAAAAAAGCAAAAAATAAAATTTTAAAATACCACCAAGACCGCCGATCCAAGAAGTAAGCAAACTGAGATACTGAGTTCCTGCTGCAGTAGGTGCATTTGTAAGATATATTGTCATGCATACAATCTGACATCGGCATTGCATTAGCATGTGTTTTCTGATGGGTATGAGGTGTGACACTGAAATGTCTGTCATGATCTAACCTCAATCTTTAATGACTTACCAGTAGTTTAGTGGACACATATGTTTTTGTGAAACCCATGTCAAGCCTAGAGGGCACAACTGTGGACATTCTGCAACAGTCTGTACAATTGACAGCTATACCTGCACATCCATTATTTATTTGGCTGTGTACTGGTGCAGTGTCTGCATCACAATCCCATGTACACTGCCAATTTCCCCATTATATGTACTTGTAGTGTGTCATTAGCAATCAGGTATGCTGGTGGAAACACCTGTTTTAATTCAGAGCTGAGTGGCCTAGTGGGCTAATGCACTGTGCTGTAGTTGACAGGGGTCTGGGCTTGAGACGTGGCAAGGGTGATTATTTTGCAGATGTACCTAACACTGTCAGAAACACATAAAATAATGAATGCACTTTTAATCAGTTTTAAGCAGGTTTGTGCAGCTTGCCAATTAGCTCTGCTTAAATCCATGCTAAGTATAAAAAAAAAAAAAGAAAAGAAGGAGTGATTGGAAAGTAGTGAAATGGGGGCAAGCAGGGGGAAAAAATACTGAAAGGCAGGTAGGGATGTGCAGGACTGGTGTAGGTAAGGACCATAGCTCTCCATTTCTTGTACAGCAACAACTGTGCAGGTTGCACAGAATTTGGAGCCTCACACCCTAGAGAGAGGGGTGAGGGCAACATAACTGTGTTGATTAATTTATGTAATAATTGTGTTCAGTGGACTCGGTTGCAAAATGGAGAGCTGTGTATGGGGGCGATATTTTTTTTTGTTGGACAGGCACCCCTTTTTTTTCTTAAGGAGAGAGTGGAATGTTGGGGAAGGGATATATGTACATGTGGGGAGGTAAGTTGGGTAGGAGAGGTTGCATTTGCAGACATACAAGACAGCATACAGGAGCAGTGTGTGACACATGAGGGGGTAAACACCTTGGATGGGGAGGGTGTTGTGGAATCAGAGATCCATGTGTCCTCAGAAGGCAGCAGTGTAACTGAGCTTCCCATCCTTTGGCAATCAACACTGCTCCTTCATTGCTCTAAAGGTGGCTGTGCTGGAGGCTGGGCACTGGGGCCATCTTGCCCCTCCAGGTTGGCCAGTCTGCCCTCAGTCCATCACAGATAGCTTTCATAACCATGATGCACTATTCTGCGCACCATCACCGGTAGCTGATCCTGGGTGACAACCCTCCTTCTGCCCCTGCTCCAAGGGGGGAATGGGCCCTGTCCCCTGAGGTGGTTCCACCTGTAGGTGATGTAGGGCCAGCAGAGGGGGCACCACTGGCTTGGGTCCCAGACATGCTGGGACCCAGTGCCACGGTCGGCTGCTGTAGGGTAGGTGGATCACCAGGAACCGGCCTACCCAGGTGAGCTGTGGTGTTGAGGTATTTCAATGTGTATAGGTTAGTAATGAACATAACAGTTAGTTATAACAGCATGCCAGAACTTTGCATAGTATATGGAACATAACAATAACTGAGATAACAGTCAGTATAGTAACAGAATGTCAGTAGCTGTTATGGTATAAAGCCAACAACATAGGTAATTCAACATGTTATGTTAGTATGCAACCATTGTATCACATAACATTAATAAAACCCAAGGCTCAACATAATGTTTAGAGAACAACATTTGTTAATAGTAAACCATAACTGATGTATAACTAATAAATTATGATGAAGATAAGGGGTTGGGGGAGAGAGTAGATATAGTCCATTAGTACCAGTTTAGGCTATATAGTTAGTTTGCAACAGTACTTAGGTTCATAGGTTGATACTAGGCTATCTGCCCTAGGGCATTTATAAGCCTAGCCAGAGTATGTTTGGCTTTCGCTACACTTTTAGATTAGTTGACTGTGCCTCTGTATAGTAGGTCACAGAAGGTAGCCCTTTTAAGGTTTGTTTACTGTGCCTCTGTCAAGCAGCGACACAGAAGAGATCCCAGGGGTAAACTTACGATCTCCTATCCATTCGTCAAGATTTCTCTTGAAGAGGGTCAGTGAGGGGCTCTGCCTGACATGGATTGGGATTTTGTTCCAGAGTGAGGGGAGCCTCTGGGATATGAATCTGTCCCTCCAGCATGTCCTATTTATTTCTGTGCTGAGGTTCAGGTCCCTGGAGTGTGTAGCTCTAAGGGATTTAGATTTCCTGAGGTGAAACATGTCCATTAATTCTGGGTTGGACATGGCTTTATACGTCAGACACAGATCGCCTCTGAGTAGGCGGTACTCAACTGAGTAGAGCTGGAGTTTCTTTAGCCGAACTGCATAGGGCATCTGTTTGAGCCCCTTGATCCTCTTGGTGAGATACTTTTGGGGTCTTTCCAGTTGCTGAAGGTGTCGGGTAAGGTACATCCCAAACAGGGCATTGTACTCAATTATGGGCCTGATAAGTGATGAGTAGAGGGGCACAATGACCTCTCTTGATCTAGATGTGAACCCTTTCATGATGAGGTGGGCTATATAGAAGGTCTTTCTAACCACTTTGGCAATGTGATTGTCAAAGGAGAGATTGCTATCTACTTGGGTCCCCAAATCCCTAATTACTTCTTCTGTACTTAATGGATTACCACCTATGTGGTAATTTGTGGGCACTTTGTTTTTTCCAAAGGGGATGACTATGCACTTTTTGGCATTTAGCTTTAGGCCATGGCTCTGGCATCAGTTATCCGTCTCTGTGAGACCCTTTTGGAGGATGCTTGTGTCAGTCAAAGAGTCGATTATAGCACCCAGTTTGCAGTCATCTGTGAACTTGGTCAGCCATAGTCCACCCATGTTAGTCTGTACCTCAGAGAAATATATACCAAACAAGAGAGGTCCCAGGGCTGAGCCTTGTGGGACACCACTTGTAACTGGTTTAGAGTCTGACATGGCACCTGCTATTCTGACCATGTGGATTCTATCCCTGAGCCAGTTTGCAACCCATCTTGTGACATAAGGGTTGATGTTTAAGCTGGTGAGCTTATTTATGATGCCCAAGTGGGGTATTGTGTCAAAGGCCTTTGCGAGGTCCAGGTAGGCTGTGTGGACTACCTTCCCTTCATCTATGGCTTTGGTAACTGTTTCAAAGAAGTCGACCAGGTTCAAGAGGCACGATCTGCCCTTAACAAAGCCAAATTGGGTAGGATCCAGTGTCTGGAGGTTCCCAATGTCTTTGTTTATGATTTCCATGATGATACGTTCCATAGCTTTGCAGACCAGGCTAGTCAGGCTTATAGGGCAATAGTTTCCGGGGTCTGTTGTGGCACCACCTTTGTGGAGTGGGACCACTGTTGCTGTATGCCATTCCTTGGGAACATATCCTGTAGTAAGGCTGAGATTGAACAGTGACTTTATATGAGGGTTTAGTTCTTCTTGGAGCATGTGTAAGACGCAGCCCGGGACATTATCTGGTCCCATTGATGCTGTGTTTTTTGCTTTGGAGAGGGCAGCTCTCACCTGTGCATCTGTGATTTCAGGAAGGCTACACTCTGTTTTGATAGACATTTGCTCTTTTCGGGGGGAAGGGGGGGAGAAGTTTGCACTGATCCTTTCTGCCAGGATGTTGGCAATGTCTGTGGTTTCAGTGAATTCTTTGTCATTTTGCACTACCTCAGAGCATATCTGGGAGTTGCCTACCAGGTTTCTGACATAACTAAAGAAGGCTTTGTGATTATCTTTAGTGTCTTGTGTAATTTTTCTTTCAAAGCTGGCCTTAGAAGATTTTATGAGGGATCGTAGTTTCTTGCTAGTACTGATCAGTGATGCCTTCCCTTTTTGGGATTTTGCTCTGTCATGTAGTAGCTTTCTCTTTCTGTTGTATAGCTTATTTATGGCCGGGGTCCACCAGACAGGTCTCCTGCCTTTGGAGGAGTGAGTCTTGGTTTTATTTGGGATAGCATGCTCCATTGTACTGCTAATTACTCTACAGGTCTGCCCTTCCTTTATGTATAACAGTGCCCTATAGCTGCTGTAGCATGTACATAGCTCTCAAGCTATCTGTATGGGCCAAGCTGTAACACCTACAGGTATACAACTACTGAGGACTATTACATGTCAGGTGGACCTATATGACTACCAAGGTGTACTATGGACTGATGTAGTGTGACTGTACTGTTGACCTAATCGTGTCAATGATAGATCTGTGACAGAGGATTAGGCAGCAGTGATTACAGTCCATGACAATGTGACACTTGAGATACATGTATTGTGTACAGTACAGAGAGCAAACAACTATCATGCCATCCTTGGCAGGCATGGGGTTAGACTGTCAGCAAACATACAAAGACACACCAGGCATACAGCCATATCAAGATTACACATTTTATTTATTGTCTCAATACCAAACACAAAACACACCGATTCCAGTCAAAAATAAAATATAAAGTAAAAACTGGAAGCCACAGAAAGCCAGGATGACCAGTAATCCACAAACGTTTATTGATAAACCACAGGCTAAGTGCTTTCATCTTGTAAAAAAGACATATTCAGAACCTGACTTTACAAAAGCAATGTGAGTTGAAACACTGTTACAAATCAAAGTAAAAAAGACACAGCCTCACACTCTCATCTCTCAGGATCAATCATGTGACCCCACAACTAAGAACATTAAAGACACATTACACCAAACTTTTATATTCAAAACCACAATTTCCTTGCATTAATGTGTATTCTTTGAAACACAGCCCTGTGTGTACTTTTATGCTATTTAAATAATTTTATATTTTATTTGATCTTAATTTTTGGCTTCCAGTTTTTACTTTATACTTTATATTTTACTTTATATTTTATTTATTGTAATATCTTTTATTAGTATTTACTTGTTGCCTTTATTTTCTGACGTCTTATCACATTCCTGATCAATGCTATTAACAGTCTTTTACTTCTGAACACATAAATTATTAACCCATAATAAGGACTACTGCACCCATTTACCTGTATTTCCTTTCTGGAGGAAATCTGTTAACAATACGTAATTGATTCAGTAATATTTATTAGTACTTGCCACTGGATTCGAACCCATGTACATCGGACATATAATTTAACAAACTGAGCTACTGACCCACTGCTGACTATTGACTGCCTGCTATTTGCCTAGAGCTCACCTGGAAAGAAAATATGAACTTTTAATAGTAGTACAGTTTTATACAAGACTGCAGTGACAGTTGAACACGCATGCATGAGATTCATGCATGACAGCGATACTAGGAAAACTGCCCATGAATACATAGAAAGCAAGTGTACACAATAAACTCTTAGTGGGTGGAAATATCTGTGATGTGTACAAACCATATCGGAGTATTGGGTTGGCTACCTGACCCATGTACAGTTGCAGATAGTATATTTGCAGTCTATAGCTATTACAGCTTCATATTTGCCTGCTGCAACGTACCTTGGAGAAGGAATGCATATAGCTGAAATGCAATGGTTAACACAAGACAATCCTGATATACACAATAAACCTTGTGTGTTCCTGGTATTGCTTCAGATGTTAGTGCAGAAAATTTCGTAATGCACATATCTTGTAGTACAGCTCTAAATCTACAGTTTAGCATAACACTCGTTCTTAGCTAACCTTGAGTCGGTTAGTGGTATTCTTTGTGTTATTTCAGAGCAGATGTCATACTTGATTTCATGAACAACAGCCCTACTTACACACATATTGCACAACACACCTTTATTAGGGGTACCTTCATGCAGTTATTGTCATATTTTCGAGTCTTTCATTGCACTACACAAATCTGTACAGCATGTACCTACTGTGACTAAATTACTCTGTCTTGTGTATTTGACTAAAGATTGCAAATTAATCTGTATTCTTTCACCAAACTCACAGCGCAACATGGCCAGGCACCCTGCATGGGCCTCTAGGTTATGAGCTGTCTCCTCTGTAGCTGTAAGGAGAGAAGCACACCATTATGCATACCTGTCTATCACACATTCAGATTAGGTATTGGTAAAACAATGCTAACAGTACATACAAACTTGTGGGGTATTCCCGTCCTGAGCATCTTGGACCCAGGTGTCCAGAAGTCCCCCCTTCTGCTGCTTCAGATCGTCAAAATGGAGAGGGACCTGCTCATCTGTCTGTTGCACTAGTGAAATTGAGTGCCAGCCAGTCCCAGGTATACGACTTACACTCCGATTCCTAATACTGGCCCTACAGCAGCCAGATGTCATTGTATTTCACTAGGAGCCCCACCTCTGCGCCCAGAAGCACGCATCCTCTCCAACATCTGCCATAGTTCTTGCATGGTTCAAACTTCAACAGGTTATGCTGTATTCCCACCTGTTGCACTTAAATAAGCCTGTTTTCCCACCCTTGCACATCATTGGGCCATTTTTAAAAATGCAGCACGGCGCTTGGCACCTCACAAAAAGCTTAGCTGAGCTCATCAATGCTTAAACTGCCAATGCTTAGCAATGCTTAGTGGTGTGCAAACTAGCTTAGATGAGCAGTGTTTAGACTAGCAAATGCAGAGCAGTGCTTCACACCATGTAGCACTGCGCAAACCAGGTAAGCAGTGCTAAAATGTTCCTTGTTTAAGCAATGCTTGGCAAGGCTTAGCTGTGCTTAGCAGAGCTTAACTGAATGCAGCAAAGCAGGAATTAAAAATAATTGACATAATTTGTATTTGCAAAATAAATGCTTTATAATCTAGCTGTGTATTCAAACCCTGCACCTACTGCACAAAAGGCTGTCACACTAACCATTTGGCTACGTGGATTTGTGGAATTCTGCTATACTTTTACATATACCTCTGTACTAAGTTTAAGCATCACTGAGCAGCAGAGCATGCCAGCTATGCTTAAACTTGACCTTTACATTCATAATTAAATGTATCCGGTTTCTATTTTTAGATGGCTGGCAAGTGTCAATTGCTGCATGCTGCGTTGTGCAAACTTAAAAAAAAATTAAATTTAATACATATGCATACATTGATATACTGCAATTTCACAGTACAGGGGGGTTTGTTACTCATTTCTGGACACAGTAACACACTCCCTACACTGATTCAATAACCGTGTTACACAGCTCTCCCTGAGTAACTCGCCTTCATTAATATGCATGGTGTGCTACTGAAGGAGTGCCGCATACACGGCCACAGTACCTTCTGTGTAGGCTTTACACTATGCCTACACAGATTTTATTAAATCTGGGGGGAGAAACAATAATACAATTCAGCACGAAGGTTGCACCATGATAGTTAATATAGAATTAGTAAGTGCCGACTTGTGCAGGGAGTTCAAAAGTTAGATTTGTGATACAGAATTTTAATTGTAATTAGATAATGGGAAAAATGTACATTATCGCCCTGAATAATGAATGAACTTTCTCCAAGAGGGTGTGAATGTAACATGGTAAAAAAGCAATCCCGCCCACTTCACAGCAGCATATTACGCTGCTGTGAAGCTTGGGCAGAAAAAAGAGAAACATCCACCATTTTTTTGCATTTTCTAAATGTGGTTTTACTTTTTGCAATTGTAAAATAATTTAAAAAACTCAACTAGCAAAAGTAACTCCAATAACAGTTTAGTGAAGTGAAAAAAAAGATTTTTTTGAGAAAGAGAGCATGAGTGTGTGTATGTGTGAGAAAAAGCAAGAGAGAGGGAGAGTGAATACCTTTCAATTTCTTTCCTCAAGAATTTGGTTCTGAAAAGGCTTTTCATCAGCAAACAGTATTAGAACAATGAGAAGTATAAAAATATAATGTCTACCTAATGTCTATTGATTAACTGTAATCCTCAGTGATTTACCAGAAATAAAGGATGCAAATCAGGGAGGTTCTTCGAAATCAGAGACAGCTGTTGGGTTGGTTACAGTGCTCTGCATTGTCCAGTTTCTTTTCATTCATGTGGTCACAATGACAAGTGAGGTATATTCAGTCACAAAAGTGGCAGTAATTGCCACAGACATTTGTGTGTGTGTGTGTGTGTGTGTGTGTGTGTGTGTGTGTGTGTGTGTGTGTGTCTATCTCTGCTTATGCATATATACCTGTATGCCTTTCTGTGCATGTGCTTGTGTGTGTTGACATTAAATGCTTACATTGCTTATATTTTGGATGTAAAATGTTTCCTCCAACAGCAATTGCATATGCTACAGCAGGTTTGAAACATTAGAAAGAGGAATTATTTTACATGAAAAATATAAAAAATGTATGCACTATTAAAAAATATGAAACAATTTAACTGATTGCCCCCAACTAAGCACAATAATGCCCACCAGGGTTAGTGTTATTGTGAAAACAACATCCTTCCAAGGGTGAAGAGGCCCTCTTCCTGTAACTTCACGCCTCACAACACGACTGGGTAGGCATTATTTCCCCAATAACATACACTCTATCAGCAAATATTGCTTGCTTAAAAATGTATTCTCTGCAGGTACAACCAAGATATTCTCCAGATTTCTAATTAGGTGAATGCTTACTTTTTCCAATGGAAACCCTTCTATCTCTCATCAGACCTAGTAAGTTATTCCTTGCATATATATTTTGTATGATTTATAAACCACTAGAGTAACATCTGCAAAAATATATACTAAGCATACAGCAACCACTGATATGCAGAAATGTGCTGTCATATCCTAAACTTTCCACACTTTTGTGAGAAGGTCTTCTACAAAGTACATGATGATAATATAATCTTGTGTTCAAAGCCTGGACATCTTATTTATCATGACCATATTTGCTGGTGTAGTACACTCACATAAGAATAAATGCTTGTATAAATATTACTTGATGAAAATATAGATTCTGATTCCACATTTTTCTTTTTATACAGTGCCATGCCACCCTTCAGCTCTCTACTCCATGGGATAATGCCCTAAGTAATACATTCTTGAAAATATTATGATAAATGTTTTTTAAGCTTAAACTTTAAATACAGACTTCAAAGGATGTCTGCTTATATAATACTGGGTAGTTTTAGATATGCCTGACATGCTTGTCATAGAAAGGTATTTGAAGTAGTTTGTTTTTCTTGGCTTTTTTATCTAGAGCTATTGAAGCTGTTTGGATCAATGGACAAGAAGAATTTTGGCCCTATGAAAAAGGAGCTAAAGCTAGTAAGGGTCTGCGTTTGTTGTTTTCTAGAAATTGTTGCTAACATTATAACTCTACAAGTTATTTTAGTTTTCAAGCCTCCCACCCAAAAAAAAAAAAAAAAAATAAATATATATATATATATATATATATATATATATATATATATATATATATATATATATATATATATATATATATATATATATATATATATAAAAATAAAATATAAGCAAGTAAAGGTCAACACAAGGTTATCTCAGTTTGATATGCAAACACATTTTCATCGGGTCTTCAGGACAATAGCAGACTATGCTGGAAAGATTGTATGGATGTTGTACATTTTATGACAGGGTGAATTTGGTACCCTGCTCCCCCTAGTAAAAAAAAAAGTTTCTAACGTCCTGAAAGGGTTTTAATGTCCTGTAGTGCATGTAAATGTAGAATGCATTAAAAGCTTCATATTTGTGCATGTTTGCTCATATGCCTAATTTTTTGAATGTATACATCTCCACACACAAATGCAAGCAAATAGCTGCATACTCAGAAACACACACACCTACACACATTTTAAGAGTTTGTTGGTTGCTTTTGACTAAAAATCATTTTATAATTACACACTGAGACATACTGTTAGCAACATGCTTTCTGTTTAACGTGTTATTGAGTGTTGCCATTTCCATACAGTTTCATCATTTTACAGTATATTTAAGGCTAAAGAAACACATCACCAATGACTATTGTGCCTATTTTCCACTCTTAATAACCATATCGAGCTGATTTTCCATTACAGTCCTAGCTGTAACTATTATGTAATAAAGAGAGAGTGTACATCTGGCACCCAAACATAACATTTTCTTATACAAAGCAGAACAAATTTTGTTAATGAGGATTCTACTATGCCATGCTTACCCATAGCATTAAATTTTCAAAGGTGTAGCACTGGTGGCAACTGTACAATGTTATATTATGAAAAATGGTACTGCTTTTGGGCTCCACAACTCTGCATATCCTAGTGCTTGCAATGATCCTTGTGGTGTATATATATTGATAGGAGGAATGTAATCTGTTGCCTACAGTTCCCTGCTGTCTGCAAATCTAGTCCTTTCTCCTTTTGGTCTGCAAACCTGCATATGCATTATGAAAATGCATCTATATCTATCTATCTATATATCTACCAGTATATATATATATATATATATATATATATATATATATATATATATATATATATATATATATATATATATATAATATATATATATATATATATATATATATATATATATATATATATATATATATATATATGTTGTTGTTTGTCTTTTGGCTTTTCCCGGTTAGGGGTCGCCATAGCAGAACTTTGGTCCGCTAATGATTGGCAGTAGATTTTCACGAACGCTGAGGTGCCAGTTCGACGTTCAACCTTCAATGAAGGCACGCCCATTTATGCATGTCTTTCGAACGCTCACCCAACCACGGGGAGGACATGCAGACTCCACACAGAAGGCACTCCCTGCACTCCAGCCGAGAATCGAATGGGAGAACCTCTTGCTGTGAGGCAACAATGCTACCGCTGCACCACCGCTGATCATACATATATATATATATATATATATATATATATATATATATATAGTGTACATTATGCCATGACAACTTTCTGGAGCTTACTGTTTATGCCAATGAGCTGCCTAAGGCACTTGTTGATGAATAACTCTTGTACATATCCTTAAAGTGCTGAGTATCTGAGCAAGGTAGCACAGCAATGAAAAATACTACACAGCACACATCCTCAGTGAGTGTCATTGCAACATGAAGGCCTATGGTATTTTAACCATTTGATAAAATTACAGGTTCTGTTTTTTCCTCTCTATATTTTAATTATCCCCAGGTTTACAAAGATACATAGCCACTGTTGTTTAGTTGAGACAGGCATAATTTGCATAATGAATGGTCCATTCAGGGAACTGGAAGGAAAAAGAGATGGTGCAGAGCCATGAGAAGTGAATTACTAATGTAGATGATGTGGGAGGTGGTAAGGTTCTTACCTTCAAAGATTAATATCTACAGTATTATTTTATTCAGGACATGAGGAGCACAGGGAATGACTTAGGACAATGAGTACGAATTATTTTAAAAGAGCTGGAGGCAATGCTAGATAATGAGCAAATTAACAACAGTTTTGGTGAAAGGGAAATGTACCTGCACCATTTCAGCACCACTACTGCCTGACTGCATCTGCCTTGTCAGGAACTTTAACTGCTGCACCATTCTGGAACATGAAGGTGAGGCCACGGCCAGGCCACAGCAGCTTTTAGGGTACTTGTTGACTGTGTAGATGGCAACAAACGATGTGCTTTTGTCCAGTGTGAATCTAGATGATTTAAAATAAGCTGCTATGTGTTTATTATTTTTCATAAATCCTAGGATACATAAATGGAGATAATAAAACAAAGCAATCATACGGTAAACATACATTTTTCTTTGTAATATATGCAGAGGCAGATTTAGACAGTGCAAATATACACCTAACTACATTAAATGATGTACATATGAAAAGTATGCAGGCATTTTTAGGTGACATGTCACCCCACTCATTTACCAAGTACATTGGTCAGTACTGACACTGTAATGGCAAACTACTGCATGGCATAAGATACAGACAATTGCTTTCATTCAATAAGCCTGTTATGAGATGTAAGAATTACACAGTAAAAGCTATGAAAAATGACTGTTGCATTTCCAATTTCAAACTAAAAACTCTTTTTTGACATATTTCATGTTTTAAGCACAATGTTACCAATCTGGGTAGGTTGTGTTATGGAATAAAGCATTTTCTGAATCCTGGCATCCCTGTGTTTGTAGCACAGTCTCTTAAGAATGCTGCTTGTGGACTATATTACTTCCACCTTGTTTGTTAAGTATTAATACATAATCTTGTGTTTTTTTAAGAAGTACCACCTGTTCTGCTGTCAGCATGTAAGTGTACTTCAGCTGAGTAACCATAGTTTTCATGTTCATGCTCAACTTACTAATCTTGAAGCATAAATGTTACAGACAAAAAAAGGTTCCACTTTTATTAGACATGGGGTACTACATCTCTGCTGAGCTCTGTAAATATCTGCAGAGGTCTGTAAATATTGACAGGTGTGAATAAAGCCCTGTGATCTAAAACAGGGTTTGATTTGAGTGGGTAAGAAGGAAATATTACACTGTCCGACATCCACTCTTGACTTATGATTTATGTATTTTGGGAGGATTCTTTGGTAAAATGTCATTTATTTAAAAAAATAACAGGTTTTGGTCCCATTGATATGTGAGGTCTAAATAAGATGTTACAAGACTAAGTTTTAAACCTGTCCCTTCGTAAGAGTTTGTACCTTGTGACCTCCTAACCTCTACTGGTAGATCATCTTGCTTTATGGAGGGGCTGTCATGACAGAAGATATAACAGGCTCAGATAACCATCTCAAATACAAAACTTAATAAATAAAAATGAAAGTTTATAATGATATTGTGACATAACCAAAATGTTAGCTAGATGAATCTGTGCTACTGAACTGTAAATTAAACAACAACAAACTGTTAATAGTAAATGGCATATATAATTGTCTTGACTAGTAGTCCACCACTTTACTGTTGTTCCCCAGAACAGAGTAATTTACTTGATATAGAAGTACATTCTACACACTTGCTTTTCATACATACATACACAGTGCTTCTGATCATAATGGACAACTCTGTTCACTAGAAAGTGCCACAATACCAATTTCAGTTGCACAATGCTTTAAAAAGGTGGACAGTAGCAGGGCTTCAGCAGGGATTTCATTATTTCACTAAAAGACAAGAAAATCGGGATGCTAAGAAATGAGCCACTGGCAATATAGGGGAGTCTCCTTCAACCCTGGTTTCACTACAAAACATACGGGGCAGATGGGTGACATGATAAAAGTGCAACTACATGTCTTATGCCTTGGCTTTATGGGGTGGGGTAGGTTTGGGTTGCATCCCATCTCTTGGTCTTGTTTTTTTAATGTTCCCTGTTTGTCTTCCCTTAGTTATTCTTCTGATTAGGAGACTGTACATAATCTCTTATTTTGGGAAAGAGGATTATATTCTATTCATATCTGTCAACTGTTTAGAATTTTCCAGAATGTTCCTGATTTTGACTCATATTTTTACGCGGTCCCCATAACACTTTTCTTTTTCTGATAAATTACTGAGGGTTACACACAAGAAATGATGCTAGACATTAGAGGTTTTTTTATAGTTCAGAAAAGGCAAGTTGATGCAAGCCTGTTATTTTTTTAACTTTTTAAGTAAATTAGATTAATATTTAAAAAAAGTCACTAATTTTGAGATTTAGTAACCCATTATTTTTGGCTTTGTCCAGAAGTCATAGAGTCACAGACTGTTACTAGGCTAATGACCCAAGGGGCCTTTCTCCATCTAGCCAAGTTTTCCCAAAAGAATGATGATGTCCTGCATCCAAATAGGATATTGAGGGCCAGGCATCTACTTGTGTCCATAAGGGACATGGGTGCCAGACTCAGTGTAAATTTCCTGTTACCCATCCACTTGTCTAGGTTGTGCTTCAAGTGGGTAATGGGCAAACTCAGCTTCACTTGGATGGGAAGCCTGCTTCATAGGAGGGGCAGTCTCAGGGACACACAACTGTCTTTCCAGCATGTTATGTTTAAGTGACAGACAAAATTCAGGTCCCTGCACCTTGCATTTCTGGTACTTTTTCACTTACGAATATGTAGGAGATTCATAACTGTGGGGTTTGTGGATGCCTTGTAAGGCAGGCATAGATCACCCCTCAGCTATCTATAGGAGACTGAGTAGAGGGAAATGGCTTTACAATGCTCTGCCTAAGGCAACTTTGTTGTACCTTGTATTCTATTTGTAAGGAATCTTTGAGATCACTCTAGTTGCATATGCCAGGTCAGAGCACTGTACTCTATGATTGGTCTGATAAGGGCAAATTACAGTGGGATAATAAGCTCTTTAGACCTAAATGCCATGCCCTTGCTTATAAGTTGTGCAACATAAAAGATTTCCTTACCACTGTGGCCACACGGTGGTCGAAGATAAGGCTACTGTCTGCATGTGTACCCAGATCCCTTTCCACTGGGTTGACTGTTAGGGGAATATTATCAACATGGTAATTAGCCAGGATGTTTGATTTCCCAAAGGGTACAATTATGTATTTCTTAGCATTGAGTTTAAGACCATGACTTTGGCATCATTTATTAGTCAGAGATAGACCTTTTTGAAGAATGCTAGGGTCTGCAGGAGAGTTGATGATAACCCCCAGCTTGCAATCAAATGCAAACTTAGTCAGCCATAAACCTTCAACGTTTGCTTCCATTTCAGAGAAATAGATGCCAAAAAGGAGTGGGCCCAGTACTGAGCCCCGGGGGACTGTGCTAGTGACTGGCCTCTTGTTGGAGGTGGCCTCACTTGTTTTGGCCTCCTGGGTCCTATCACTTACCCAGTGGGTAATAAAAGGGTTTATACCTAAATTAGTAAGCTTGTCTATAATGCCTGAGTATGGTATTGTATCAAAAGCCTTGACCAAGTCAAGGTAAGCTGTGTGCACAGTCTTTCCTTCATCCAGTGCATTGGTAACCCTCTCAAAAAATCCACCTCATTTTAATAGGCATGGCCTTCCTTTAACAAAATCAATCTGTGATGGGTCCAGTGTTTGCAGGTTACTTATGTCCTCAATTATTATGTCCATGACGATTCTTTCCATGGCCTTACATATGAGGCTGCAAAGACTTATGGGCCTGTAGTTACCCAGATCAGTGGTTGGACCTCCTTTGTGCAGGGGAATGACTGTAGCCATCTTCCATTCCTTGAGCACAAAACCTGACTTAATGCTCCAGTTGAAAAGTGATTCAAGTGGACCAGAAAGGTCATGTTTCACGCTATTCATTAATCATCCTGGGATGTTATCGGGTCCCACTGATGCAGTGTTTTTGGCCTTGGAAAGTGCATTAATGACTTGTTCTCTAGTAATGGTTGGGGGGAATGTGTTATGTGGTATTCCCTTTAGACTGTCGGGGGAGTGTGGGAGAAATTTGAGCTGAACCTCTCAGCCAAAAAGTTGGCAATGGCCTCTGGGTCTGTGTGGGTGATGCCATTTACAATAAGTTCTGCGCATTGCTGTGTATTTCCTCTGAGGTTATGGACACAGCTGTAGAAAGTTTTGTAGTTGTCCTTTGCCTGAGAAGCTATTTTTTTATTCAAATTTAGCTTTTGAAGTCTTAATTAACCCCTTTAGCTGGCCGTTTACATTGTTTAGGGGTTTGAGCAGGCAAATTGAAAGATGATTCTTTTGTCTGTTGAAACACTTGTTTTTAAATTGTTGGGACATTTGAGTGAAGTCCTATAAGATGTACTATGTTTTATGCATTCTATAATATGAGAGATCTTCACTTAAAACTTCTAAACAAACAACTGCCTTTAATAATTTATTTCTATTTGCAATTGCTAAGGGAACTGTTTAAATTGATTATTTCTTATCTTGCCCCAAGATAAACATACCCTTTTGGACAATTTGAGGAATAGTACTGTGAAAATGCTTTTCCATAATGATACCTGTATGAACATGTTCAAGCAATGATTCCAGCATTCATGTAAATACACAACTACATGCACAGTTATGCTACACCAGACAGCTTGGAGACAGACTGTTGACATTAGACTGACGTGCTTTTGTATTTTACCATGGAAGAAGGCAATATTGAATGCCACTCATGTCATCACTCACATTGCAATTATGTAATGATTGTGGTAGCTCATGGAAACTTTCCTTCAAAAAATAAACACTGACATTTCTGAAAAAAGCAATCATTTAAATGTTTAATGTTGTAATTTATGAACCAGTTTTATATATAATCCATTACACAAACACTCTGTCTCTGTCTTGCTCATACACTTGCACGTGTGCACGAGCACACACACACACACACACACACACACACACACACACACACACACACACAAAGTTTACACAACATCTCAGCTGTCACTTATTACTGTGATTTAAAGATAACTGTATTGATGTTGTACTGGGGTACGTGTTCTCTCAATATAGCTAGATTTTCCCTGCTTTTTCTTCCCTGCAAAAAGTATAATTCCTACTGGCAGTTTATTAGATGAAGCTACAGACAAAAAACAAGCTATACCTTGTTGAACTGGGGTTGATTCCCATAATCCTCACTTGCAAGCTCCCTTACTTGAACAAATTCACTTGGCCTGACTACAAATTGTTTGTCACCACTGAAGATAGAAATAAAACAAACTATCTTACATTGTTGAAGTCTGAAGCTAACTTCAGTTTCTGCTCCCTTGATTTTTTCTGACTCAGTTTAACAGAATATGTTATTTTTTCTTCTTAAATTGCAGCTTTCCTGTTACTATTTGAGGAGCCAATCAAAGATGACCGATGCAACTAGAATGTAAGAGGGGCAAAAAAATATTGACATGCTGGGTTTAAGAAGCATCTGATGTCATTATATCACATGCACATATACATTTAACTCTCAGTGGCTATAAATTTATTATGTTTTCTTTATATGCATAATGTAACAAGGCATTAAATTATTGCGAAAGCTACATACATTTTTCAGTGTTTGGGCACTGACATTACAAGGCATTCTTTACAGATTTAATATTTCAAAATCAGTTCAATACTCCTCATGCATCACAATCTTTTGTTAGGATTTGTGTAGTGGGTGGCACAGGGCTACATACTAGAAAGGCTCCTAATTCCTCCTCTTCCTGCAAACTACCATACAGAGTAGTTCTAGGTATGAATATGTTGAATAATTTTTTTTCTTGAGGAGAGAGATTCCATGACATAACTCAGAAATTCCACTCCTGTCTTAAATACTCATTATTTACTTGAAATGCTTACCCTGTAGTAAATTGTTGTGTGTGCTTTCATGTGCAATTCATCTGAAACTAGCTGTTTGAAATGGTGCACATTTGTGCTATTAATTTGAAACCAGATGACCATATTAGCATTTTATTATATTTCAAAGATGGTTGGTTAAGTAGAGCTGTGTGGTGTAAGGCTACACATTTATTTGAATCATCTTTTCATGCATTTTAGGAGTTTACTTTCATAGTCACAGCAGATTCATGTTTTTTTTTCTGAGACTACTGCAGTGCATAATGGATCACAGCTAGTCTTTTTTTTTTTTTGGTTTTGGTTTGTGTTTTATTCAACAATACTTTATTAAGCACAGCAGGATCACTGCTTGTGTGAGCCTGATGTGCATTTTAAAGGCAGGGTTTTTCCCTTCCCCAGCTGTTGTGCTACCATGGTGTTAGTGTGTAAACATTTGGGGGTTGAGGGGGCTTGTCCCCCATGCAAAAAAAATAATCATAATGTAAACAAGTCAGTTTATGATGAACAGATTTCTTGATAAGTTATGATCAATATACCATTGTCAGTGGATTGCAAGGGAAGCATTTGAAATATTTTGTCTTATGCTGTATTTTATTATTTTTCATATTTCAGACATTTCATAGATTCATAGGTTTCATAAATATTCTGAGGCCACTAAGTCTTATGACCATTTACACCTTGACAGTACAATCCCTTGTGCTGTACCTCCTTTCTGCAGGAGGGCCATCCCGGTCAATCCTGGACTAAATTTCCAGATACCCATCCAGTCATCTAGGTGATGACTAAAGGAAGATGATGAGTTGTACCGCTTAACATGCAGGGGATGTTTATTCTGCAGGTCTGAGAGACACTGGGTTATAAACCTGTCCCTCCACAGTGATTTATTTATCTGTATTTTAAGATTTAGGTCCCTGGTTCTAGTATTGGTGAAGATATTGGACTTGCAGAAATACTGGAGTTCCAGGACAACTGGGTCTCTAATGACACAGTAAGGGAGATACAGATCTTCTCTTAAAAGTCTATAAGACACACAATAAACTGATAAAGTTTCAGGGACTTTAGCCTGTGATCTTTTTTGGTTAGGAACATTTGAATGATTAATTATTGCAGGGACAAATTAATGAGGAATTATTTGAATATTTAGTGAATAAACAATCAGTTAAGCCATGTATTTTTGGGATCCTCAAGATTCACAAAGACTTGGTTAATCCCCTATTTAGACTTGCCAGCCAGCTAGCTACTCTGCAGTTTAGGAAGTTTGTCTGTAAGGGTATTTTTAACACTATTATTTAAGCAACCAGATATCTATTCAGGTCCCATAGAGGAAGTATTTTTTTTGTTTTGGTTAACACTTTCAGTAAACGATCTTTAGAGATAATCAGAGGGGTAAGGAATTCAGATGTTTTAGGCTTTGAACAGAAGTCTTGAGAATGAAAACCGACACAAAATCTATTTGCAAGTATACTGGCAATGTTTGCTGCGTCTGAATATGAGACATAGTTTTGAATATTTTCAGAACAATGGAGGATATTATTTCTTATGTTTCTAACATAGTCAAAGAAGGATTTATAATGATTTTTTGGCTTCAAAGGCCAGTCTAAGTTCATGATTTCCTTTATTGACCATGATAATACTCTTCATGATTTTTGTAATGCTTTGATGTTACTCATGAGAACAGCGGATTGGATCTAATAAATAATTTAAAGAGCTTGCTGCTCCTGTTGTATAGTTTCTTTATGATGGTAGACTGCCAAGGTGGTTTGTTTTTAATTTCTTGTGATAGCTGGTTCTGGTATGGACTGCTAGTAATATACATCTTTTCAAAATGGGCGTAGAATTCATTAGTGAAGTATACTGCTGTATCAAGGTCAGGGGAGATAAAGTCATAAGTGAATTTTGATATTTCATCATAGAATAGGTTGAGGTTGGCACATCTGTAGTCTTTGAAATCATTGTGATTTGCTGTAGTGAATTTAAAGAAGAGAGTCACAAGTTTGTGGTCAGATTTTATTGGGGAATGAAATACGTATAATATAGTGCAAGAGGCATCCATATTTTGTAAGAATCAGGTCAAGAATGCTTATTTAGAAGTATGCCACATGGAACTTTGGACTATCAAGTCAAGAACTTCTAGAAAAATGCAGTCTTATAATATGTGGGTGAGTTTGCAGGAATTATTAAAAAAGAATGTATCACAACATGAAACCTTGATTATAACATATGCTTTTGAAATGTATAAATAGATGTCTTGTAAATACTTTTACCTTGTTGTGTTCACTATATACATCCATTTGTTCAAAAGTTAAACTTATGTTATAATTGTATGTTTAATTTGTTTATATATGAAACTGAATAAAGCTGTTTAAAAACATTGCTTATTTGCCCTCTGCTCAAGAGAAATTTTGTTTATTAAGTCTATGAACATTTGGGCATATCCTACATTTTAAGTACAAGTGTCCCAGTTTATTGTAGGGTATTTCAAGTCATCCAAAATAATGTTACCTTTACTAATAAGGAGACCACTTATAAAACAGTATGTCTTTTTTCTTCTTTTTTATCTTGATTTCTGTCTTGGGTCACCTAAGTAGCATACTGAGAAAGGACTGTCCATCTTCTTGAACACCTGGATCAGCAGAAAAAGTCATGGATGCTTAGGCCAACATGGGGCAAGCAGCAGAACCTTGGACATGTTTGTCCTTAGCAGAATATAGGGAAAGGTATGCAAGCAAGCACTATTGCCAAGGTATGCTGAACATATCTACCAAGGCCATGGAAATGGAAATCTGTAGGAAAAAGATACATTGCTGATTTTAAAATGTGAACAGTGAATGCTCTGGGACTGGCCTTCAACTAATGGTTGTTAGCTGTTGACCTGTTGCAGTTGTCCACAAATACATATTCAGCTGTGGGAATGTAGTTAGCTTGCAGATATATTCACAGCTGCATCACCATGTCCAACACCATTAAAGGCAGCCTGTACAGTTTTCATATGAATGGGTGCAGTCTTGCATGTTCATGTACCATTTTGCTATGGTGTTATCCATGATCACCTTCAAGGTTCCTGACATCAACTCTGACCTGAAGACTTTCACTGCCAGTAGCAGAGCAAATATTTTCTTAACAGTGATGTTCGTGCTTATTACAGTCCTGCTCTGCCCACTTTAAGGTACACAAAGAGTGCATCCCACAGTATGAGGTCTAAAACACCTGTGGACAGTCTGCTCCTGTTGGGTAGAACAAAGGGATTACTCAGAATAAATATTCAACTGACCTATAAGACAATCCTCTTTATCATTGTAATAAGTAGTATGCATTGGTGGAAAGAGTATAGCAACTGTTACCAGAGAACCATTTAAGTGGACTTTTCCAAGTTTTCCAAGCTTGTCAGACACAACTGAGACTAGAGAGTGAAGAAAACATACATGATATGAAAGCTACATTAGATGAATGGCTACAGTATGCACAAAGCTAAAAAGGAATTGAAAGACTGCCTATCTATATACAAATTAGACAGCATGCAGAGTTTACAACAGCATCATTTATAAAGAAGAGAGTTTATATATTTACAGATATCTAATAAGCTAGATAATTAGTGATTGCTTCCTGTTTCAGTTGCTCTGTTATTCCTACTATGCCAACTGTATATTTAGACCTTATAGTAAATGTGAAGGGTACATCCTCAATACATGCTCAGTGAGGAAGACACTGCTCAATCCTTACATCCTTACTATCTTTCTAGAGGAAAACTGTACTCAGAAATTCAAGTCTGAAGAAAGATGGGAAATGTGGTTGTTTCAGTATGTGGTTTATTGGTTTAATTCAAAACCACCTACAGAACTGTTTTTAGTGTTTTTCTATTTGACTTTAATAGCTTATTTGATACAAGGGTGCTAGCATCGTTAAGTTAGCAGTTTAGCATTTAATGACTGGTATCACATAAAAATATAAGGAATCAAAAATAATAATACTACCATCTATGACGTACTCTAACAGAACTTGTAATCACAGTTTGTCACATGCAGTTTTTCATATTGGCATTGACTCTCGTCTATCATGTGACACTTTTGACAGCAAACAATGCCTTTATCATTTATTGAAAGTTTATTATCGCAGCATTGTAGAATATTTTGTCATAGCCCACACATGATTTTTCTAGAAGGACAGTTCACATGTTTTAATTTCAAAGGGGCAGAGTTTATTTAGCCTATGTACTGCACACAGCCCTCCACTACTGAAATAATTTTTGCCTACAAAGGAATGATTCAATCTTTTTCCTCATTAAAATAGGATCATTTGGTTCTGATAGAATTCCAGTTTCACTCACTGCTCCTAGAATTTAATGGCAGTAATGGAGTCTGTGAATCTTCTCACAAACTCAGTGATTTGCATGGCTGTGACCCTTGCGTAGTCATGGCATCATTAAATCATGACACTACTTACCTTCCCACAACATATCTGCAAGCTCAGTATGTTTCTAAGAGATTAAAAGGCATTGCTCTAAAGTCTTCAAAAAGTAAGGCACAACCACAAGTGGATAACTAGGAGCACTGAAATGTAATTAAATGTAACAGATTGGCAGGGTATAATTTTTTACATATCTTTTGTTTATAAACTGGTACTAAAGGTCATATTTTAGAATTCTCAGTCTGTCAGACCACATGTTTTTTCTCATTTTCTGACACCATGCAGTTAGCTAGCTAAAAGAGGAAAAATTATTTATATCTAAGCTACAGTTATAAACACTGTTCACTTAAGCTCTATTTATAGTTGTTGAATGACTGGTTGTCACCAAAAGATTTGCTTGCACCATCCTTGTCTGACCTGCAGATTTGTGTGTTATGTTTATGTATAATGAATTAGCATCAGCTGAGAAGCAACCCCACAAATAAATTTGATATCTTACATTTTGCATTCATCCTTGCAAGCAGTTTTGAAGTCAGATCGGCTGTTTGCACAAAAGAGGTCACCAAATGGACTGGAGAAGTATTTTCAGAATACTTTGAATCTTTTTTTTTTTTTTTTACATTAAGATGAGTTTTTTTATATACTTGCATATTCTTTTAATAAACCACTGCCACTGAGACAAATAAAACAAACTGAGCATTCTAATCTAAGTTTTTTCTTAATTTTTTCCTAAAAGCGTTTTTACTGTTCCATAAACACTAAGTTTAAAATGCTTATATAACAGGGCATGGGCATGAAATTTAAAAGGCACATGGCTGAAATAAATACACTAGAAAATTTATACCTTAAACAATGCATTATCATAAAATAATAATGCTATTATATGGATTCTAAACTATAAAATGATGCATTCTTTTCTCAAAAGAAATATATTAGCATCGATAGAGAGTATTTTTTGTAAGCTGTGCCATATATGAAAAGGCCAATTATATTATTATTTTTTACTTATTTCATTTGTATTTGTTAACCATGGTGGTGCACGGTTCTCCATGGACCTTTTTCAGGCTCAGTCTGGGAATGCTGTGTGGTTAAGTGACTTGCTCAGAGTCGCACAATTAGACAATAGAGGTCAAAGAAATCAAACCCTGAAACACTGGACTACAGGAAGCAACTTTCTTAACTACTACTTAATCCTCTGCTCCAACATCCAGGCTATTTGTTACACTTTTAGTGTTTCCCTGTGTTCCTAGACTTTGAAACTAAATCTGGCAGTATCTTCATCTTCTGTTGAAATCGGTGGACTGGCTCACACTAGAAATATGACTTATAGGATGCTGCCATTCAGTTTTACTAATGGAGCTGCAATACAATCTCACACTTGCAGTATTAATTCTATTGCAGCATTAATTCTGCTCAAAGAGATTGCAATACAATCTCACACTTGCAGTATTAATTCTGCTCTTTGAGTTCAGCTAGTTTATTTCAATATATTCTGTTTAAGTTTGGTAATAATCCAAAAATTGGATGTCACTAAGTTACTCTGAAATGCAAGCCTCAAAAGGTCCAGCATTATAATTACAGACTTAGGGGTCATGTTATGAATCTTGTTACTTATTCCACTATAGCACTACAATCACAAGCCCCACTGGTAATTGCATATGATGTTTACCAGTTGTTTGGGTACTTTACATATAACCATTTCATATTAAGTAGTAACTGCTGAAGAATGCTGATGTGGTTGGCTTGGAATACAATGGGCAAATTGGTGGTGGTTGGAGAATTTATAAATGCTGTGTGAGTAAGGTTGCCTCACTTCTTAATGTTTTTGGCTCACTTCTCAATTCTCATTCTTTTTTTTTATTATTTTTCAGTCTCCACAGCAGAATATTATGTTCTCTGGATTATTATGGTATGCTATATTGCATTGCTTGTTTTGGTTGTTTACGTGGCTGTATGCCTTTGTACTAAATCTTACTTAAAGAAATCATGGTTCATTTGCACACTGAAATGATTACAGAACTCTTGATATTGATAATTTGTAAACTAATACCAATGCTGACAGGGCAAAGCTCTTCAAGCCCCTCAAGTAAGGGACATTGGCCCCTGGACTTCTTTACATAACAATTCAGTGTGTTGCAGTTTAATAAATGGTAGTACTGGTGATTGCTTATACTGGCAGTTAATGCAGAGGTTTAAGGCTATGAACTTTTAAAAAGCTGCTTCCTGGGACAGTTGTGAAGTTGGACTAGACCCTTCAATGGTCTACTTGATTGCATGCTTGATAACTACCTATGAAACATTTGAAAATTACACAAGCTGTTCTGAACTAAAAATTATTCTGCATTAGTGTTTGGTCCACACACACTGACAATACTACATGCACTGAAGGGAAACAGAAATGCAGAAGTATCCATACATAAGAACTCCTCCATTGTCACAGGGTTCTTGAGATGAACTTGGAAGAGTGAAACTTGGGAAGGTGCAGCTGCATGCAAGTTTATGATGGAGTTACTAAAGATTAGCGTTCCCTTCTGTGGAAACCAAGCCTTTAAACATGTGAAATTCAAAGAAACTTTATTGTCATTTAGGACTACATAAGTGCAGCCTAAACGAATTTACAAATGTTAGCTGATGAGAGAAATGCAGTGCAGATAACATAGCTACAGCAGTATCAGAGAATAACATAAGAAAGAAAATAACACGTATGACATGTAAGAGGTAGTTCACATTACGAAAACACACTCAATACCCATTATCAAATGATAAATAAATAAATACCCACGAACAAACCCCTTCACCATTAAGATAGAGAATAAATAGAGACAGTGAATAGCAGCTGTTTAGTTACCATATTGCACTTGTTAACCTTAGACATGACCCAGTATAGCCATCATATTGCATAATAGTAATACTGGCAGTAATTGCTCAGAGCAGCAGGATTAAATGAAAAAAGATGCTTCAATGTATCAGGTATTATGGTAGGTGTGTCAGTTAATAAGTCTCACAGCTGTAGGATACAAACTGTTCCTGAATCTGGTAGTCCTACAGCGGAAGCTGCGGTACCTCCTTCCAGATGCAAATTGTGAGAACCAGTTGCGGGCTGGATGGGTCAAATCAGCTAGTATCTTGTATGTTCTCTTTCTTGCTCTTGTAAAGAAAAGCTCCTTAATAGAAGGGAGGTTTGTGCCCAAGATTTTCATAGCCATCCTTGCCACCCTCTGTAATTTCTTCTTCTCAGCAACTGTGCAGTTGTCAAGCCATGCTATGAAGTCGCTAGTGGGGATGCTGTCGATAGCTCTACTGTAAAAAGGGGTAAGAGCAGACAATGGGAGCCTGGCCTTTTTGAGTTTTCTCAGGAGGTGAAGCCTCTGTTGAGCTTTATTGACTATATGGTTGGTAATAACAGTCCAGGATAGGTCATCTGAGATGTGAAGGCCTAGGAACTTGGTTGTTTTGAGTTTCTCTACTGCCTCCCCTTTGATTGTGAGTGGTTGGTGAACTGTTGCCTTTCTCCTGAAGTTCATAATCCTTTCTTTGGCCTTATTAACATTCAGGTCCAGATTGTTCCTGTCACATTAGGCAATTGAAGTGTTCACCTCATCCTTGTACTTATGTTCATCTCCACCAAACAACAAATACTGGTGTTATTACCTGTGAAGTTTAACTGACTAGTCCACTTTTAGCACTGTTTTCAGCAGCTTAATCTCAGACAGTTATACCTGGCAAAGGTTTGCCAGCCAAATACTATAGCATACAATTGATTAGTATGCCCAGTTTTGGAGACATCTTCTTTATGAGTATCAGTTTTAGCAGGCAGTAATGTTACATCTATGAAAATTTGGTTTTCTCTTAGCAAGAATACTAGTTCTAAAGTATGCATAAATATTGGGCCAGATATAACTTTCAGGGACTGCAGTTAACATCTCTGTTATAACATGATTTTTCATTTGTTATTACCAAAGAAATTAAAGTTCTGCTGAAGCTGAATTTACAATAGTGGACAATGAGAAATGCTTTTACTGTATTTCTTATAATTAACAGGAAGAATGTTAGAACAAAAGGTTTGTAAAATAAATGCAATGTTATTATGGGTTTATTTATTTATATATTTTTAAGCAGTGACTACAGATGAGTAAAGTTTATCATGCAAGAAATAATTTATATTATTACAAAATAAAACACGCAGTTAACCTTTTTTTTTAATTTTGCAGAGTTACAAAATGTGCTATAAGGCAACACTTAAGAGATCATTAAAGGTATCTAACAACATCAATAAGTGTTTACTACCTGATTATCAGTAGAGGCTCATGCATTTGGTTTTATAGTATAGGAATGAAACAAATTTCTAACTGTTAATTGTTATATCAGTTTTCTTGTTATCTTAACCATTGCTGGTTTTCTAAAAGTCTGCTGCTGACTCCCAAATGCCCAATTTTTGACATTCCTAATATTGCTTCTTTAACTATACTGCACTTGTAAATGAAAGGCATTACCTGTTGCCCTGACACAGAAAGTGCCAAATAAGCATTAACACAGTGACTGAATTGTAGTTGTAACCAAAATAGTCTATGCAGTATAATGTCATTCCCTCCCAGAAGGACCCCTTTTTTTCACAACTATAAGTAGGTGAGCTGCTTTTTTCACAAGACAAAATTTTATATAAAACGGTTGCAGTCATCATTTACTTTTCTTGTCAGGAGAAACTGTATAGAACAAATCCATTTTGGTGCATATGTTCTATACTAATAACTGGAGCCTCCATGTAAATGCATGGTTTAATGTTTATCTACCATTAGAGGTGGGCTGTCAAATGAAGATACCCTAAAATCTACTGAGTTGTAACTGATTTCTTAAGAATGTAAACAAGTGTAATGCATATGATTTTCATAAAGAAAGTCTGTATTGTATTTTAGCTGTATTTCATCTTTGAATTCCAGGATTGTGCACAATGAAATCAGCATAAGGAATGCCCTTCCATAAGGGTGTCCAAACCATCAGTCCAAGGAATTATAGACCCATCAGGCTGATAAGCCTCAAATATAAAGTCATGGAACATATTATAATTGACCTCTTAAACTACAGTATTTAAACTTTTTTACGGGTGACCATCAAAAGTTTGGCTTTGTTAAGGGAAGATCCTATCTAATTAATCTGGTTAATACCTTTGAGAGGGTCACTTAGGTTGTCGACAGTGTTTATGCTGTTCAAATGATATATTTTGACCTGGCCAGGGTGTTTAAGACTATACCCCAGGTAGGCATTATAACTAAGCTAAATGATTTAAAATAGATGCTTATGTAATAAAGTAAAACACAAAACTTACACAGTATGAGTGAGAAATGTCTCATCAGAAAGTATGAATATAACCAGTGGTAATCCTCAGGGCTCATTTTTAAGATTTATTTATTTATTTATTTTTAATTTGGTTTTAAAACAATACATAAATCAATTATAAAACAAACTATTTACATAGGTCTACAGCTGATCACTACATCAAAGTTAGACATATCAACAACAGTTAATATTTTTCAAGCAAGTCTTTAAGTTTAAGCCAAGATTTATATGAATGTGTAATATTAGAAGTTTTAATCTTTATAATATGCAACTCACTACTGCAAACAATTTTTGCCTTTCTAATAAATTCAATACTAGAGGGGGGTAGCTTTGGGCGGTCACGGTGGTGCAGCGGTTAGTGTTGCTGCCTCACAGCAAGAGGTTCTCCGGTTCGATTCTCGGCTGGGGTGCCTTCTGTGCGGAGTCTGCATGTCCTCCCTGTGGTCGCATGGGTTTCCTCTGGGTGCTCCAGTTTCCTCCCACATTCCAAAGACATGCTGTAGGTGGATTGGACACTCTAAATTGGCCGTAGGTGTGAGTGTGTGCCTTCTGTGGAAGGTTGGGCATCGGGCTGGCAACTCAACACTGTAAAACTCCACTGCCAATCATGAGTGGTCAGGTGAACTGCTGTGGCAACCCCTAGCCGGGAAAAGCCGAAAGAAGAAGAAGAATGGGGTAACTTTATTTTTTCAATTTTTACTAATTACTTTTCTGGCTATAGCAAGAATAGACCAAAGAAGAGGCACTTAGGTTTTTGGAATTATTTCAGGAATTGGAAGAGTAAAGATTTAAAAATATTACATCTATCTGACCATACAGTTTGAATGAAGTTACTAATTTCTTTCCAAAAAGGGGAGATTACTTCACATTCAGATACCATGTGCATCCAATCAGCTAATATTTCAGAATCACATCTCCAGCATTGAATTCTATTTTATTTATACATAACTGTAATTTTGTTAGGAGTAACAAAAGCTCTGTGTAAGAATTTCCAAGTGAATTTTTCCAATATGATGAAGATGTGGTTTATCTGTAGATTTTAATACCATTTTCTTCTGTTCTTCAGAGAAGTCTTCATTATTAATTTTTGAGGAATAATTCCAATAGGAATCATGTATATATGTGAAATCTAACTTTTTATAACTTTGTGACAGATTTGATTTATTTTTCATTACATTATTATTGATATTTATTAAGAATTCCAATAATTTGGGGAATGAATTCTTATCTGAGTTACCTGTCTTATTTATCTCTGTGTTCACAACTTCTCTAAATATTTGTAAAATTAACCAATTTGCAGAATCTTGATTGTATTTGGACTTGAAATTTTCATTAGTATATGTCTGTACCATTTAAGAATTGATGTCAATAAATTAAGTTACTTTGTTGTCCTAGTACTAGCATTTTGTTGAAGTTATGAGTTTCTAAGCAGTCCTTTGGATATGCAATTGGAAGCAGAAAATATTAAGTCTTTAATACAATGGCTGGACTATGTGACAAAGGGAATGGTGTTATTTAAATAGAGCATTTGAGAAGAGGGTGTAATTCCATTTACACAAAAATATTTTAATATTACGACTGGTTGTGATATATTTATTATTTACTAATAATATTTCTTGATGTATTTGTTTGCATTTTGAATCATAAGATGAATTTATCCATAACACTATAGCTTTTACAATTGTTGAAGTATCATATAACTGAATATCTGGGAATCCTATTCCAGCATTATCCCATTTTCTGTGCCAGTCAAAGAAAACTCTTGATTTATTAGGATGTCAAAAATGTAACTAGAATATTAATTATCTTCTCTGTCAATTTTTTGGTGGAGATAGTACTAAAGATTGTAAGAAAGACATTATTTTAGCGAGAATTTACATCTAATAAGCATTAATCATTCTTCCACGGTAAAGAAGAATTTGTTCCAATTTGTGACTAAACTTAAAATGCGTTTGTATCATTTCTTTACTTTTAGACATAATGTTTATATCAAGGTATTTCATTTGATTGCTGTTCCAATTAAAGTTAGAATAATTTTTGTAAGAATTTTTTTAATTTTTTTTAAATAATTAATAATGTGATTATTTATTATGATTACATCTTAAGTTTGAGATTTCTTCAATCTGACTCACAGAACTAATTATATGCTCTAATGAATTTTCTGTATATCCCAGTGTTAGTAAAATATCACAAGCAAAAGAGCTGAATCATTAGTTTGAAATCTTTTTATTTTGATAACATCAATGTCCTTGTTGGATCTAATATTATTTGCAAATGGTTCTATAGCTAATGCAAAAAGGAAAGGTGATAATGGCAGCCTTGTTTAGTTTCTTTTTTTTGCAATTTAAAGGAATTAGAAAGAAAACCTATTTTAACAAAAGCACAAAAGTTACTGTATAACTTAGAAATTAACGCAATTATCTCAGGTGAGAAATTATACACTTTGTGTTTTACACAGGTACAACCAATTAACTGAGTCAAAAGTCTTGTCTAAATCAAGAATAATGATAAAAAGTTATTTTTTATTTTTATTTGCATAGTTTATTAAGGTATGTTTTCTTATTATTAAGTGACACAATCCTTGGGCAGTATTCTCTAATAAACCACCAGGGGATATGTCCACCAACTGAACTTTATTCCACACAAAGTTAAAATGTCAGAGTTAAGCACTCTTTTCTAATATTCAATAAGACGTCTTCAGAACTGACAAATACATCATTAACAAAACTTTAAACAGACACATAAAAATTCATTATTTAATCTAACCAGTCAAAGATCATCTAATCAGTCACCTAACTGACCACAATTAACCAATAAGTAATTAAAATACTTCAAAATACATTTAAATAAAATGTGTATCTTAAATAACTGTTTTATACAACTATTATACACATTATTGTGAAACAATAAAAAACATTTTAAAGCACTTGTTATAAAACCATAGGTCCTACACTTCTAATTGAATAATTTCAAAACAGAATTGATGGAACAACCTTCATTTAGCCCTGGGGGATTCATAGTATTCAAAATGAGTTGCCACATCAACAAGTACTTAAACAGACTCCCCTCTTTACTGGATTATTCAGTCCATTAATACAAATGCATTTAAAATCAGACATTTATATGAGAGAAAAAAACACAAGTATAATGAAATCACATTTATGTACAAAACTTATTTTATATTTTATATATAACAATATAACATTTTCAGCTAAGGACTAAACTTTTGAAACAAATATAAAATTGCCTAATGATATAAACCTAAAACATTCTACCATGGAATAATGTATTCCTAGTTTGTTGAAAAAGATGAACCAATGGTTTACCTTTATATTACTGATATGCACAAGTTCGATCCCAAGAAGGTCGAAAGTGCATTTTCAAAATCTCAGAATGTTGACAAAAAATGGTCTGAATTTGCAATGAGTGAATGCACATTGGTATTCGCTCATTGCAGATTCTGCATTTCAGGTGCAGATCACACTATAGTGGGGATCGGGAGATGAACCCTTTCCCTCACTGTAGTGCAATCTCGGAGTTAGTATATTAAAGTAGAGGGGTGTAGGGGGTGCAGCCCCCCTGCTTAACGATGTGTAGTGTAATTTGTAGTTCAAAAAATCATCAAATCTGGTTTTCCAGATTTTATTTTTGAACTTTGGTTCATAGGTAGATACTAGGCTATCTGCCTGAGGGCATTTATAAGCCTAGCCAGAGTGTGTCGGCTTTCGCCACCCCATTGATTAATTAACAGATCCTCTGTCAAGCAGAGCCAATGAAGTGATCCCAGGGGTGTATTTTCTGTTACCATCCACTCATCAAGGTTTCTCTTAAAGAGTGTTAGTGAGGGGCTTTGCCTGATGTAGTTTGGAATTTTGTTCCAAAGCATGGAGAGTCTCTGTGACAGGAATCTATCCCTCCAGCATGTTCTATTTATTGTTGTGGCAAGGTTTAGCTCACTAGAGCATGTGGCTCACAGTGACATGGATTTCTTTAGGTGGAGCATGTCCATCAATTCTGAGTTGGACATGACTTTGTAAGTCAGGCAGAGACCACCTCTGAGTAAGCGATATGCCACTGAGTACAGCCGGAGTTTTTTCAGTTGGGCCTCATAGGACATATATTTGAGGCCAGTAATCCTCTTGCTGAGGTACTTTTGTGGTCTTTCCAGCTGTTGGAAGTGTCTTGTGAGGTACATCCCAAATGGGGCATTGTACTCTATGATGGGTCTAATGAGTGACAAGTAGAGGGGCACTATAACCTCTTTATTTCTAGATGCAAACCCTTTAGTAATTAGATGGGCCACATAGAAGGATTTCCTAACTACTTTGGCAATACGATTGTCAAAGAGAGATTACTATTTACCTGGGTCCCCAGATCTCTTATTACCTCTTCTGTATTAAGGGGGCTGCCACCTATGTGGTAATTTGTGGGTGTTTTGTTTTTCCCAAATGGGATGCATTTTTTGGCATTTAACTTGATGCCATGACTTTGACACCAGATGTCCGTCTCAGTAAGGCCCTTTTGGAGGATGTCCATGTCAGTCGGAGAGTCAGTTATGGCTCCCAGTTTGCAGTCATCAGCGAACTTGGTTAGCAATAGTCCTCCTGTGTTTACCTGTACTTCTGAGAAGTATATGCCAAACAGTAGGGGTCCCAGGACTGAGCCTTGCGGGACACCACTTGTGACTGGTTTGACGTTTGATTTTCGCAGTTTAAAGATGCACAATACTACATTCGTAATTGTCATTCTCGGTAATATAAAGGTAAACCTGAACAAACTACCTCTCAAACTCTTCATTAGACTAGTAATGCATAGCTCATGCTTCTGATTCATATTCATGTGGCTCATATTTTCAGTATGCATCATCTTAAAAAAACCTGGCAGTGAGTTATTATGAATAAGAAATGTTAAACAAGTGTTCAGAATCTTTATTATAAATTGACCAAACTGAATATCTCTGCAGTCATTTTTCCATGTACCTCACATTATCTCCCTGGTCTACTGCAGGAAGGAAGTAAGTTGTTATTTTCTTATTCATTAATTTATAGGTGAGATGATTTTATACTCTTCTATTTTATTTATTATGTGTAAAGTTGTTCATTGGATTATAAGTTCATAAACTAGTACCAGGTTAACTGTTTTTGTGAGCCATTTCAAATCGAGCCAATTACCCCATGTGAGAATCAAACTCTGCACCTTATGCCTATAAGGTGAACACCTTAACCACTATGCCAACCTCCCACTCTTGTAGACATATTTATATTCTTTAACTGTATACATATTTACTTATTCTGATCTATTTCTAAGCTTGTATACATCTTGTACTATTACTATATTCCTAGGTTTTATATTTTAGCTATAATCCTAGTGTAGAGTATCATATAATAGAACAATTATATTTATACTTAGATATTTGATACTCCTTAATCTAGTACTACTGTTAGAATCAGTCCTATTTTTCCTTAAATGTTATGTCTAGTAGTATCTGAATAAACATCTGAAAAATCTTCCCTTTTAGGATTCAAACTTTCCACAATAAATTGTTTGAGATATAAGTTTTGTTACCATTAAAAAGAAACAACAGCGAAATACAATCCTAAATTTTTTATCAGAAGTCTCATTCTATATGCTAGTATATAAACAATCCTTTTGGTATACTGCAAGCATTCAGAACTATTTAATAACTGACAGTGGTTTAGAATGCAATTCACTGTCTTTTGCTTATTATCTAACTTGTATTCATTGATATTTTAGCATAAAATTCAAAATATTATGATCTACTTTTAGACTGGAAGAAGTAACCTGGACAGTTCTTGGAATTTTCAGAATTCCCACAGCATCACAGAAGTGCTCATGATTCTAATTAAGCTGCTTCAAGCTGGTCCTCATGACAAGGGCTTGCAAATGAACAGTTTATCAGCCACAATTCGCACAAAAACGTTCATGGGTGAATCCAAGCTACCTCTACATTATACATTAATCCCTCAAACCCTTCCAAACCACTAAACAACAACAAAAAACATTTCAAAGTCTGTTACCACTAAAAACTATTGTATTTAAAGAAATAACATTTAATGATATGGATATTCTACAAAAGGGCCTTACAGAAACAGATGCTTGGTGCCAGAACCATGGGCTCAAACTCAATGCCAAGACATGTATAGTTATCCCCTTTGGGAAAAAAACATGTACCAGTGAATTACCACATAGGTGGCAGTACATTAAACACTGAAAGTGTGATAAGAGACTTAGGGACACAGGTGGACAGTGGTCTCACCTTTGATAACCACATCGCCACAACAGTCAGGAAATCCTTCTGTGTGGCACACCTCATTACTAAGGGCTTTTCATCCAGAAAAAAGGAGGTCATTGTCCCACTGTATTCATCCCTCATTAGATCAATTATAGAATACAACGCCCCATTTGGTATGTACCTCTCAAGACATATGCAACAACTGGTAAGGCCACAGAAATACCTCACTCAAAGAATCACAGGCCTAAAGCAGATGCCCTATGCTGACCTTCTAAAAAAAACTCCACCTATACTCTGTTGCATATCATCTACTCAGAGGCAATCTCTGCTTAACATAAAAGGCCATGTCAAACCCAGAGCTGTTGGACATGCTACACTTAAAGAAATCCCAGTCCCTCAGAGACACACGCTCCAGAGATTTAAACCTTGTCATCACAATGAACAAAACATGCTGGAGGGATAGGTTTCTGACCTAGAGACTCCCCAGACTCTGGAATAGACTGCCCATACATGTCATGCAGAGTGCCTCTTTGGCCCTCTTCAAAAGGAACCTTGATGATTGGATGGGAGATAGGAAATTCACCCCGGAGATCATGTCAGTCACCCTGCTAGACAGGGGTCCAGGGAAGTAAATACTGTGGGAAGAAATAGCCAGGGAATCATTATTGCTAGGCTTGTATAGGCCCTAGGGCCGATAGCCTAGTACCAGCCTAGGAAACTATAATGATTCAGTAAGCACTATTTATATGAAATGATTAATATAAAGCAGACTGTCATTTATTTTAAAATCTGACATAGCATATAAACTTAGATTAAAAGAATGACATTTATGTGTGATCCAGGTTTAACTTGTAACCCAGAAAGGTTGTTGGCACTATCCCCAGTAAGACTTTATGGTGCCCCATCCACTCATCCAGGTTCCTCTTGAGATGGAGATGATCAGTAGAGATATAGTAAACCTCCAGACACTGGACACAACCCAGTTTGTTTTTTTAAAGGCCAGATCATGCCTACCCAGCCTGGTGGACTTCTTTGAGAAGGTCACCAAAGCAATGGATGAGGGCAAAATCATTCACACTGCCTACCTTGACCAGGCCCAGACATTTGACACAATACCCCACTTGGGCATTGTTGACAAACTCAAGAGGTTAGGTACAAACCTGTATGTCACCCAGTGGATAACCTGTATGTCACACAGTGGATAGCCAACTGGCTCACAGACAGGACTCAGGAAGTTAGAATTGGGGAGTCCACCTCTACAAAGAGGCCAGTCACAAGTGGTGTTCCTCATGGATCAGTCCTTGGACTGCTCCTTTTTGGCATTTACCTCTCAAAAGTCAAGGCTAATGTCAGTGGTCTCTGGCTGACTAAATTTGCAGATGATTGCAAATTAGGAGCTGTCATTGAATCTCACACTGACACAAATGTTCTCCAGGAGGGGCTGACACAGACAAACAACTGGTGTCAGAGTCATGGACTAAAACTAAATGCCAAGAAATGCATAATAGTATCCTTTGGGAAGTCATCCATCCCTGGTAACTATCATAATGACAACACACTCCTTAGAGTTGACCCAGTAGTCAGGGACTTAGGGACACACATAGACAGTAATCTAGCCTTTGATCATCACGTGTCTACAGTGGTGAGGAAATCATTCTATGTTGCACAACTTATAAACAAAGGTATGGCATCTAAGTGCAAGGAACTCATTGTCCCACTGTATTTAGCATTCATCAGACCTGTCATTGAGTACAATGCCCCCTTTGGTATGTACCTAACCAGGCATATCCAACAACTGGAATGTCCACATAGGTTTCTCACTAAAAGAATACAGGGCATAAGTAATACGTCCTCTGCAGACTGCCTCAAGGCCTATCCCTGCATTCTGTCTCCTACAGGCTTTTGACAGCAGATTAATGCCTGGCATACAAGGCATTGTCAGACCCCACTATGATGGAGCTCCTGCATAGCCACAAAACAAACAGTACCAGAATTACCCATTCTAAAGACTTAAACCTTGCCTGTGATATAAACAGGACCTGCTGGAGAGATAGGTATGTATCTCAGAGACTACCCCATCTATGGAACAGGCTCCCCATCCATGTGAATCAGAGTTCCTCCCTAATCCAATTCAAGTGCAACTTGGACAATTGGATGGGAAACCGGAAATTCATCCCTGGTTTGGCACCTATGCAAACAGGTAACCTGTAAATGGTTCATCTCCCAGGCCCATATTACACTTATTAATGGTATCAGAACTCATCAGAAATTTGGGATGCATGACAAAGCTTAAAAAGGCCCTTGTGGTCATTAGCCTAGTAAACACCTATGAACCTATGAACAGTGTCAGAGAGGTGCTTTATTTCATATGAATTGGTAGCCTGGTCCAAAGACGTGGCAGTCACTGGAAGATAAATCTGTCCCTCCAGCATGTCCTATTTAAGTCACAGGCCATATTTAAACCCTTGGAACAGGTAGCCCTAGATGCATTTGATTTATGGATATGCAGTAAGTTCATTAGGTTTGGGTCTTGGGTTGCTCTGTAGGTCAGGCATAAGTCTCCCCGAAGAAGTCTGTATGATATAGACTGTAGTGACAGGGATTTTAGTCAGTCTATGTAAGGCATATGCTGGAGGCCCTTGATCTTCTTGTTAGAAACCTCTGAAGTCTCTGTAATTACTGTAGGTCTTTAGTATGGTACATACTGAATTGGGTGTTATACTCAATTATGGGCTGGATAAGTGCTGAGTACGGGGGGGTTCTAACTTCTTTTGCTCTCGAGGTGATGCCTTTACTAATCAAGTGAGCTACATGGAAAGCTTTCCTTACAATTGTAAGCATGTGGTGTTCGAAGTTAAGGTTGAGGTCAACCTGTGATCCCAGGTCTCACTCAACCACAACCCATAAGGCATAACAACGTACCCAACACTCTAGTCATAGGTGACTCTATAGTGAGGCACACTGATGTTCCACTCACCAGGCTAAACAAGGAGAAAGTTACTGTCAGGTGCCAGGATCCGCCACATAATGCATGCACTCAGGTCACTCCACAACAAGTACAATATGACTCTGTCATTGTCCATGTTGGTGTGAATGACCTGAGATATACCTCCCTGGACTACATGAAAAGAGACATGGAGGAGCTGTCTAATCTTGTAGCTCAGGCAGGTATGACCCTAGCCCTGAGTAGCATCCTGCCATCACCCAGAATGATAGCACAGTACAAGTACAAAATGATTGACTTCAACAATTGGCTAAGCTTCTCAGGCAGGTATGACCCTAGCCCTGAGTAGCATCCTGCCATCACCCAGAATGATAGCACAGTACAAGTACAAAATGATTGACTTCAACAATTGGCTAAGCTTCTGGTGTCATTCTAAGGGGATCCAGTATATGTCTGCCTAGAATGACATGATTGACAGACTACGATGCTTTGCCAGAGAAGGCCTGCACCTGTCACCCAAGGGGTTCTGGATACTGGCTAAGGCTCTTGCCACCCCTATAGTGCCTTTTTTAGGCAAGGTTCAGTGACAAATTCACCACCATAACAGGTACAAGCAAGCAAAATCTGAGGGTAATGCTATTCAATGCTAGAAGTCTAAACCTCAAAATGCACTCACTCGAGGCACTCCTTAAAATAGAGAACATCGACATCTGTGCAGTGACAGAGACCTGGTTCAAGGCTCCAGAGAGCACACCTGCATTACCAGGCTATAATTCATACCACACCTTTTGCCCACCTAACCTGGACCGAAACACTAAAGGTGGAGGTGTGTCCATATTCATTAAGGATATCCACACCTCCAGGCTAGTTGCTCAGCATAATGCATCCGAGATTATCCAAGTGCAACTAACTCTGGGCAAGACCGCAATCCAAATTGTAGCTTGCTACAGATCCCCCACCATGCCCCAGGATTCCCACTCCTCATTTCTTGATACACTGGAAAATATTAGGGTACAACCTAACACCCTAATAATGGGCGATTATAACTACCCCATTAACTGGGAAAACTACTCATGTACATGTACCAACTCTTTTGCTCAAAGTTTTCAGGAATTCATAAATTCCAATGCCTTGGATCAACTTATCCACACCACCACCACCAGGGGCAGCAATATCCAAGACCTGGTCATTACCAACATGGGCAACCGGTGTTCCACACTAGTGGTCAATTCCTCGTTGGTCAGATCTGACCACAAGCTAATCACCCTAGACATCCACATCCTGCCCCCAATTAGGGAAACCACCATAAAAAATTTCTCCAAAGCCAACTTCATGCTTTTTAAGACAGAAGTGGCAAACTTCACGACACCCATGCAGAAGGATAATAGAGGTACGACTGCTGAATCCTACACAAATGCACTTTATAAGCACTTACACAAGTGCATTGATCGTGCAATCCCTAACAGAACCAAGATGCTATCCTCCAAAAAAATGAAATCAATCTGGTGGTCCTTTGTCATAAACAAACTCTACAACAAAAGAAAGAAACTGTTGCAGAAAAGAGTAAAATCCCATGATTGGAGGAACTCCCTGGTCAGCCTCAGTAAGAAGCTGAGATCCTCATAAAATCCTCCAAAGCTAGGTACAAAAGCAAAATCACCACTGATTCTAAAGACAACCACAAAGCATTCTTATAGCTATGTCAAGAATCTCAATGACAATACTCAGATCTGCTCTGAGTTACAGCACAATGGCACTAAATATACAGAACCAACTGATATTGCCAACATCCTGCCAGATAAGTTCAGTGCTAACTTTACCCCCCCCCCCCTCACTCCCTAAAGGGCTCATCTCTATACTGGAAGAATGCAGAGTTCCCATAAACACAGCTGCACAGGTAAAAACCACATTCTCCAAAGCCAAGAACAGAGCATCTATGGGACCTGACAATATCCCAGGCTGCGTTCTACACAAACTACAGAGCAAACTGGCATCCCACCTAAGTACCATGTTCAATAATAGCCTCACCTCAGGCTTTGTGCCCACTGAATGGCACATAGCGACAGTTATCTCACTCTACAAAGGGAGAGGCACTACGGACCCCTGGAACTACTGCCCCATTAGCCTGATGAGCCTGGTCTGCAAGGCTATGGAACGTATCATCATGGAACTTATAAACAATGACATTGGTAATCTCCAAACTCTGGACCCCACCCACTTTGGGTTTGTAAAAGGCAAATCTTGTCTCCTAAACCTGATAGACTTCTGTGAAACGGTCACCAAAGCTGTAGATGAGGGCACACACAGCATATCTAGATCTCGCCAAGACCTTCAACACCATCAATGACAAACCAGGTAATGAAGAACAAACAAATCCACTAAAGAATTGGATCCAACGAACCACCGAAGATAAAAACACACAGTCAGACATAATTAACTATCTCTAATTAGGTTTATTTATACTAACATCTTTAAGTCAATTACAAATCAATTAAAATTTAAATAACTTGTTAATACAAATACAAAAATGTGGATACACAGTCACTAAGAAAAATTTTTAAATATTGCAACACATCCCTATTAAATGTTTAACTTAATTTAAATTAAATAATATCATTCTATTAATATACTTAAAATAACTTCATATTTACTAAGCAGAAAAACATTTCAAATAACCATACAGGTAACAACTAACTTAAATTTAATACAATATACTATTCACTAGTAGAAGTCCTATGATACAAATGTTGCAGTGTCATTGAGACCTGGTTTTACAAACGCATTAGTCCAATGTTAGTCTGAATCTGGTCTAAGGCCATAAACTTAAAATTATGGCCCGGGTTGACTGATATGTGTTTAGATAAGGCATTATCTACCTTGTTGTTTAATACAGTCTTTCCTATATAGAAAGCTGAGCATGATGTACATAAAGCTACGATACTATAAGTTTAGAGTTACAATTTAATTTTATCTTTTAATGATGCCACTATCCATATTATATGTTGTTATAAAACTTAGTTTAAAATCATTAGTATGTTGAATTCTATTCTCAGAGTTTTCTGAGTCTGTTGGTAAATTATCGAGGTTAACTATAGAGTCAAAATAAGGACATCTATTGTCAGCGCTGTCCCTCACTATCTTCTCTTTTCCTGAAAAAAGATGAAGGCTAAGTATAGTGAAGAAGGTAAGAGCAAGGTTTCTTTTTTCTATGTATTTTATTTTGTGTATTTTATTTTATGTATTTTATCTTACCTTCAACACCATCCCCCACTTTGGAATTATAGATAAACTCACTAAACTAGGTATAATTCCCTATGCCACAAGATGGGTTGCCAACTGGCTCACTGACAGAACTCACACTGTGAAAGTAACAGGCTCCAAATCCGACTTCATACCAGTGACAAGTGGAGTACCACAGGGTTCAGTCCTGGGTGCTCTCCTGTTTGGTATCTACTTCTCTGAAGTACAGGCTAACACAGAAGGTCTTTGGCTAACAAAGTTCGCAGATGACTGCAAACTAGGAGCCATAATCGAAACTCCTAACGATATGGACATCCTGCAAAAGGGCCTCACGGAGACAGATGCCTGGTGTCAAAGCCATGGCCTCAAACTCAATGCCAAAAAGTGCATTGTCGTCGCTTTTGGTAAAAACTCTGTACCCATGAACTACCACATAGGCGGTAGTCTGTTAACTCCAAAAGTGTGATAAGAGACCTTGGGACACAGGTGGACAGTAGTCTCTCCTTTGATAATCACATTGCCACAATAGTCAGGAAATCCTTCTACATGGCACACCTCATCACAAAAGGTTTCTCATCCAGGAAAAAAGAGGTCATTGTTCTCCTCTACTCGTCACTCATTAGATCCATTATAGAATACAGTGCCTCTTTTGGTATGTACCTCACAAGACATCTACAACAACTAGAAAGGCCGCAGAAATACCTCACAAAGAGGACTACCAGCCTCAAACAGATGCCCTATGCAGACAGTATCAAAAAACTCCAGATTTACTCTGTCGCATATCGCCTACTCAGAGGTGATCTCTGCCTAACATACAAAGCTATGTCAAACCCAGAGCTACTGGACATGCTCCACTTAAAGAAATCCCAATCCCTCCGAGCTACACGCTCTAGGGACCTAAACCTTGTCACCACAATAAGCAGAACATGCTGGAGGGATAGATTCCTGTCCCAGAAACTTCCCATACTCTGGAACAAACTACCTATCTATATCAAACAAAGCTTCTCATTAGCACTCTTCAAGAAAAATCTTGATGATTGGATGGGAGATAGGAAATTCACCCCGGGGATCACTTCTGTGGCTCTGCTCGACGGGCACAGGAAAATAATTTTCTTGGGTGGCGAAAGCCTGGGTACCTATTTGGTTAGGCTTATATAGGCCCTAGGGCCAATAGCCTAGTACCTACCTATGAGCCTATGAACTTCATGGGTACTTAGGGTATTGTTATTGATTTAATAGTGTGAATGGACATTGTTTGTGCCAAAAGGAATGATGATGCATTTCTTTGCATTGAGTTTGAGACCATGACTAATACACCAGTCATTGGTCTGTGAGAGACCATCCTGGAGTATACTGACGTCATCTGGGGATTCAATGATTGTACCTAGTTTGCAGTCATCTGCAAACTTGGTCAGCCACAACCCTTTAGTTTTGACCTAACTTCTGAGAAGTATATACCATACAGTAGAGGGCCCAGCACTGACCCCTGTGGTACCCTGCTGGTAACATGTCTGCTGGTTGATGTGGTGTCACCCACTTTGATAGTGTGTGTCTGGTTTGTGAGTCAGTTGGCAACCCATCTTACAACAAAAGGGCTTACATTCAGTTTGCTAAGTTTATCAGTAATGCTTGAATGTGGGATAGTGTCGAAAGCCTTTGCCAAGTCAAGGTATGCTGAGTGCACAGATTTGCCCTCATCAATGGCCTTAGGCACACTTTCAAAGAAATCCACCAGATTTACCAGGCAGGATCTGCCATTCATGAAGCCGAATTGGGTAGTGTTCAGGGTTTGGAGTTCACTTATGTTTTTATTTATGAGGTCCATAATGATACATTCCATGGCCTTAGAAATGAGGCTGGTCAGACTTATAGGTCTGTAATTCCCAGATCTGTTGCTAGGCCACCTTTGTGGAGGTGCATAACTGTTCTCCGTTCTGCAGGAACAAAGCCTGTGTTTAGGCTGTGATTGAAAAGGGTACTTAGTGATGATCCTAGTTCATGTTTTAACCTGTTTAGAAGACAGCCTGGGATATCATCTGGTCCTATAGAGGCCATGTTCTTTGCCTCGGACAGGGCATTGAGGACCTGATCTTCAGATATGTAAGGTGTGGGGGGAAGTTTGGGGGAGAGTTTGTTGTAAGTTAGGAGGGGATAATGGAGTGAAATTTTCCTAAAACCTATCCGCTAGCAGGTTCGCTATCTCTGTGGGGTCAGTGTGTCTGATACCATCGGCCACCAGTTCTGCACATGCTTGGGTCTTACCCTTTAGGTTACGTACATAGCTGTTAAAGGCCTTATGATTATCCTTGGCAGTACTTTCTAGGTTTCTCAAAAAAGGAGCTCTTGGATGATTTGCCAAGTTGTCTTATTTGCCTGCTTTTCTATTGTTGGGTCCTTGTCTTTGTTTTCTTGGACAGCAATGTTTTGCATTTATTATAGTTTGTTGATGCTGGAAGTCCATCATGACAACTGATTTTACTTGAGGCTCTGGCTTTGATTCCATCTGGTACAGCTGAGTTTATAGACTTATGCAAGTTGATTGTACAGGGCTTTAGTGTAAGCTTCGAAGTAGTTACCACTTTCAGCTGGGGTGGGGCTTAGAATGCATTTATACCTTTACCTAGGAGGGTATAGTTTGCCTTGGTGAAGTTTTTTAGTCTGATTTCACCTTTTCTGAGTTCTGGTGTTAGTGTCAGTTTGAAGGCGACTGATTTGCGGTCAGTTTTAACTAATGAGGGTCCAACAGTTGCAGCAGTGTACCTGTTTGACATGTTGGTGAGGACCAGATCTAGAATGTTTGTTCTTCTTGCTGGGGTATGGACAATTTGCTCCAGGGCATTTGAATTCACAAAGTGAAGGTACTTTTGTGCTAGAGACTTTGGGCTAGAGTAGGTTTCCCAGTTGATGGTGGGATAATTGAAATCCCCCATAACCAGTGTGTTTGGTTAAAATTGGATTGTCTTCAGTTTGGTTAAGTAGGCTTCATGGGTGTCATGCCCTATGGAGGGGGATCTATAATTGGCTAGGACTTGAATGAGGGTCTTACCCATCATAACCTGGACCTGGAGTAACTCCATGGAGTTGTGCAGTGTAACTAGATGTTCATAGGTTGGTACTAGGCTATCAGCCCTAGGGTCTATACAAGCCTAGCCATAACAATTCCCTGGCTATTTCTTCCCACACTATTTACTTCCCTGGACCCCTGTCTAGCAGGGTGACTGACGTGATCCCTGGGGTGAATTTCCTTTCTCCCATGCAATCGTCAAGGTTCCTTTTGAAGAGGGCCAAAGATGCACTCTACTTGACATTTATGATCAATCTATTCCTGAGTCTGGGGAGTCTCTGGGTCAGGACCCTATCCCTCCAGCATGTTTTGTTTATTGTGATGACAAGGTTTAGATCCCTGGAGCGTGTGGCTCTGAGGGATTGGGATTTCTTTAAGTGTAGCATGTCCAACAGCTCTGGGTTTGACATGGCCTTGTATGTTAAGCAGAGATCGTCTCTGAGTAGACGATATGCGACAGAGTATAGCTGGAGTTTTTTAAGGTGGTCAGTGTAGGGCATCTGCTTTAGGCCTGTGATTCTTTTAGTGAGGTATTTCTGCGGCCTTTCCAGTTGTTGCAGATGTCTTGAGAGGTACATACCAAATGGGGCGTTGTATTCTATAATTGGTCTAATGAGGGATGAGTACAGTGGGACAATGACCTCCTTTTTTCTGGATGAAAAGCCCTTAGTGATGAGGTGTGCCACATAGAAGGATTTCCTGACTGTTGTGGCGATGTGGTTATCGAAGGTGAGACCACTGTCCACCTGTGTCCCTAAGTCTCTTATCATACTTTTGGTGTTTAGTGTACTGCCACCTATATGGTAATTCACGGATACATGTTTTTTCCCAAAGGGGATAACTATACATTTCTTGGCATTGAGCTTGAGCCCATGGCTCTGGCACCAAGCATCTGTTTCTGTAAGGCCCTTTTGTAGAGTATCCATATAATTTGGGGATTCAATAATGGCTCCCAGTTTGCAGTCATCTGCAAACTTTGTTAGCCAGAGTCCCTTAGTGTTGGCCTGTACTTCAGAGAAGTAGATGCCAAACAAGAGTGGTCCCAGGACTGAACCCTGAGGTACTCCACTTGTCACTTGTCTGGAACTGGATTTGGAGTCTGCTACTTTTACAGTGTGGGTTCTAGCAGTAAACCAGTTAGCAACCCATTGGGTGATGTAGGGATTAATGCCCAGCCTAGTAAGTTTATCTATGATTCCAGAGAGGGGGATGGTGTCAAAGGCCTTGGCAAGGTCTAGATAGGCTGTGTGGACTACCTTACCCTTGTCCATGGCTCTGGAGACTGATTCGAAGAAGTCAATCAGGTTCAGGAGACAAGATTGGCCCTTCACGAACCCAAACTGGGTGGGGTCCAGTGTTTGAAGGTTGCCAATGTCTTTGTTTATAAGTTCCATGATAATACGCTCCATAGCCTTGCAGATAAGGCTTGTCAGACTGATGGGACAGTAGTTTCCGGGATCCAAGGTGGATCCCCCCTTGTGGAGTGGGATAACTGTAGCTCTGCACCACTCAGTGGGCACGAAACCTGAGGTGAGGCTTTGATTAAACATGACACTTAGGTGAGGTGCCAGTTCATATTATAGTTCATGCAGTACACAGCCCGGGATGTCATCTGGTCTGATGGATGCTGTATTCTTAGCTTTGGAGAGTGCATTTTTTACCTGTGTGGCTGTTATTACTGAAATTTGGCAATCTTCCGGTATTTAGGGGGTGAAGTTGGCACTGAATCGATCTGCCAGGATATTGGCAATATCCTTGGGATCAGTATATTTGATGCCATTCTGTTTTAGCTCAGAGCAGATCTGAGCATTGCCATTTAGATTCTTGACATAGTTATAGAATGCCTTGTGGTTGTCTTTGGGATCTTTGGCAATTTTATTTTCGTAACTAGCTTTGGAGGATTTTATGAAGGATCTCAGTTTCTTTCTTAGGCTGGTAAGGGAGATTTTGCATCCTGGGATTTTCCTCTTTTCTGCAACAATTTCTTCCTTTTGTTGTAAAGTTTGTTTATGGCAGGGGACCACCAGATTGGCTTCCTTTTTTGGATGAGAGCATCTTGGTTCTATTTGGGATGGCACGATTCATGCATGAGTGGATGTGCTCGTACAGTGCCTTAGTGTAGGATTCAGCAGTTGAACTTTCAGTTCCCGTCTGCATGGGTGTTATGAAGTTTGTCACTTCTGACTTGAGTAGCATGAAGTTGGCTTTTGAGAAGTTTTTTTATGGAGGTTTCCTTGCTGAGGGGTGGGGGTGGGATGTGGAAGTTAAGGGTGATTAGCTTATGGTCAGACCTGACTAATGAGGGGGGTGACCATAGGTGTGGAGCATCGATTTCCCATGTTGGTAATGACCAGGTCTAGGATATTGGAGCCCCTGGTGGGACTATGGATTCGTTGATCCAGGGCATTGGAATTTATGAATTCCAAGAACCGTTGGGCAAAGGTGTTGGTACATGAGTAGTTTTCCCAGTTAATGGCAGGGTAGTTAAAATCACCCAGTATTAAGGTGTTTGGTTCTATGTTAATATTTTCCATTATGTTTAGAAAGGTGTAGTGAGATCTTAGGGTATGGTGGGGGATCTGTAGCAAGCTACAATTTGGATTGCAGTCTTACCTAGTGTTAGTTGCACCTGGAGAATTGCAGACGCATTGTGTTGGGCAACTAGTCTGGTGGTGTGAATATCCTTGGTAAATATTGACACTCCTCAACCTTTAGTGTTTCGGTCCTGGTTTGGTGGCCGAAAAGTGTGGTAAGAGTTGTAGCCTGGTATTGCAGGGGTGCTGTCTGGAGCCTTGAACCAGGTCTCAGTTACTGCACAGATATCGATGTTCTCCATTTTTAGGAGTGCCACGAGAGAATGCATTTTGAGGTTTAGACTTCTAGCATTGAGTAGCATTACCTTCAGATTTTGCATGCTTGTACCTGTTACGGTGGTGGTTTTGTCCTTTGAACTTTGCCTAAAAAGGCACTATAGGGTTGGCAAGAGCCTTAGCCAGTAACCTGAATCCCAGGGGTGACAGGTGCAGACCATCTCTGGCAAAGCATTGTGGTCTGTCAATCATGTCATCCCAGGCAGACAGAGACCAGATCCCCTTTGAATGACACCAGAAGTTTAGCCAATTGTTGAAGTCAGTCATTTTGTCCTTATATTGTGGTATCATTCTGGGCGAAGGCAGGATGCTACTCAGGGCTAGAGTCATACCTGCCTGGGCCACATGATCGGAGAGCTCTTCCATGTCTCTTTTCATGTAGTCCAGGGAGGTACGTCTCAAGTCATTCACTCCAACATGGACAATGACAGAGTCATATTTGTACTTGTTGTGGAGTGACTTGAGTGCATGTGTTATGTGGTGGATCCTAGCACGTGAGGTGAATTTATCCCTAATATAGATTGAAACACCTCCTCTTTTGGTTTTCACTTGCTCATTTTGCTGCTGAAAGGTGTGAAAGGCATTGTAGCCTTGCAGGGCCAGGGTACTGTCTGAGGCCTTAAACCAGGTTTCTGTGACTGCCCAGACATCTGCATCTTCTATTGACAGAAGTGCTTCCAGGGAGTGCAGTTTTTGGTTTAAACTCCTAGAATTTAGCAGCATGGTCCTTATTTTGCTCTGATTGGTTAATGTCACATTGGTAATATTAGTAATATTGTTTTCGAGACCTTTCCTAAAAATAGCACTATGGGGGAGGCAAAAGCCTAGGGGTGCCAGTTGCAAACCATCTCTGGAAAAGCAGGGAGGTTTATCGACCATGGCTTCCCAGGCAAACAGGAACTGGATCCCCCTGGAATGACACCAAAAACTAAGCCAATTAATGAAATAAATAATTTTTTTGTTTATACTGTGGCATCATTCTAGATGAGGGTAGTATGCTGCTTGAGGCTTGGGACATACCTGCCTGGGACACATATTCAGAGAGCTTGACCATTTCTAGTGAGGTCATTCACTTCAACATGAATTATGACAGAGTCATAATGGTACTTGTTGCTGAGAAACCTGAGTACATGTGTGATTTGGTGAATCCTGGCACCAGACAGGCAGCTGACTGTGACTGTCTCCTTGTCCAACTTGGTGAGTGGGACATCCCTGTGTCTCACTACTGAGATTCCAATGACAAGAAAACCTGTTTTTTTAGTGTTATGCCTTATGGGCTTGGTGGGTGAGACACTGGTGTTGCTATGTGTCATGCGTGCTGTGGAGACTGTGTTAGCTGTAGCAGTCTTGTATTTTGGAGGTCTCTGGTGTTTCAGTAAGTTTTTTGAGAGGATCTCCGCATATGTGGATTTACATGTTTGATGCGTACTATGTGTATGAGTAGTGGTACTATGTGAATATGTAGTGGTGGGTGAGTTGACAATCTTCTCCATGTTACTGTTTTGGTGAGAGAGAGCATGGATTCTAGATTTTTTGTGTAAATACATCTCTCGCACTCTGTACTAGACTGTGTTTTTAGTAGACCATTGTCTGTGTACATGAGGCAATTGCAACACTGCCTCAAGAGACCCAAGTCAACAAGGCTGGCAGGAGAAACAAGGGTAGTCCAACTGTCCATAATGCTAGGTTGAAGACTGTTGTCATTAGGGGGTGGCTTTTCAGAAACAATCATGGATGAGCTCAGTGAATGGATATTTCTGCCTGGGTTTTAAGTGAAAACTTGTCGAATTTAACTGTACGGGTTTGGTGCACAATTTCAAGGTAGTGCATGGTGCTGCATGACAGGCAAACAAGCAGAAACCTGTTCAGATGCAGGGCCTAAATACCAGAGGCTAAAACTTGAAAAAAAAAACTAACAAAATTCAAAAGGACCAATAAGGATGCTTATTCCAAGCCCTAGACCAGCCTCACTCTACCAGTCAGGTGCCAATCAAACACAGTTCTCTCATAAAAGTGCAGATAGGCCCATTCCAATCCAAGATGGTATGGAATGTGCTCAGAACAAATAAACCACTACAAACAGTTCCAGAAGCAGCAAGTCTTGATCTGCACTAGGCTGAGCTACTAGCTACCCTACTTTCAGCTGGAAACACTAGTGAATATTTAACACAGCAGAAAAATAGCAGTGAAACACTGAAAAAATGTTTTAAACAGCAGAAAATCAGCCAGGAGGCTCTAAAAATTATTTAAACAGTTAACACATCAGTTAATTAAGTACTGCTTGGTGGGAAAAACTGAGCAGGCAGAACAGATAGTTTTAAAACAGTGAAAAAATACTAGTAAATACTTAACAGAAATAACAAAAAAAGCTTGATAAAAATTGAAAACAGCAATAAACTTTGATTTTACAGGCACAGTGTAGCAGGCAATTGCAGTATAACAGTGTATTTAGTACACACTAAATAAATGCAGTATAAAAGTTGTCAGCAGGCAATAAAAAAGTACAGTAAATAGTAAAAATAAACAAAAAAGCAACTTCTGTTTTTTGGAAGCTCAGAAACATGGCACATCTTTCCTGTGTGCTATTGCATGTCAAGTATACTATCAGTAGCACACTACTGGACTCGAAGAACTCAGAATGTAACTTAACATGTCTCTTTACTTTCATTTGTTGCATCTTGTATTGTGTGTGCCACCTACCATACATTTCATCATAATAATTAACTCTTTAAAAAATGAAAAGTTTAACCATTTAAACTCTAAATGAAAATAAGTGGCTTTACTTTCATATATATAACTAAAAGAATCAAGCTCTAACATTTTAAAAAGGGAACTAATAACCATTTGAAGTAGGGAAATAAATGATTTACTTTGTAAAAAGTAATATTCATCATCTGTTTATAAATATTCAAGCACTTCTTTAAATTAATAACAATTCATAACCATGAAGTACATTGATTTTTATTTGTCCTTCAGTTTTTTGTCTTATATTAACCAACCATCTCTTGTTGCATTTCTCATCAAAGAAGTTGATAGATTCCAGTCCATTTCTTCTGTTTTTTTCTAGGGTTTTATTTTTCTGTATAAAATCTATTGCATCTTCGAAGGTGTTAAAAATCTTCTTTCCTTCTGGAAGGTGAATCCTTGTTTTTGCTGGAAGCAAGATTTGTGCTTTAGAATTGTTTTTCTTAAAGCTTTTAACTAGTGGCATACATGCTTTTCTTCTCTTTGACATCAAAAATGTTGAATAGTCATTGTCAAATCTTATAGTATTTTTTAATTTTAACTGGATAATTAGTCCATGCAGCTTTTAAGACTAAATCCTTATCTTGACTTGAGAAAAATCTTACGATCACTGACTTTGGTGAAGGTGTTTTTTTTAAAGGTGAGTTAGAACGTGATCTATGTACCCTTTCAATGCCAAAGGAAGGGTATTAGGCAGGTTCAACGTTTTAGGCAGCCAGGTGCTAAGGAATTGAATTATATCGTGTCCTTCTTTTTTAGGAATCCCATAAATCCTGATGTCATTCCTTCTAAATCTGTTCTCTAAGTATTATATTTTTTCCTGGAATAAGTTGCTTTGTTTCAGAAGAAATTCAGTGTTATTCTCATGTTCAAGTAATCTTCCATCAAAATCAGACATTGCCTCTTCTATACTCAAGATTTGTGATGATTGTTGTTTAAGAGATTCACTCAGCACTTGAACTTGCCTTTTACATTTCTCTTTAAAATTGTCGATTTTGCTTTTGAATTTAGCTATCTTTACAGATAACTCACTGATGCTACTTAGTATAGCATGTATGTGTTTTTTCATAGTAATGTCCTATACACTGGGCTTAGAGTGACTCATTTTGAGACAGTTAGTTCTTTCTAGTTTTCTTGACAGGAAAATGGAATTAAAAAAAGTTTCAAACTTATTTTTTTGCAGTAAATCTTTTAGCAGATGTTCAACTATAAATCCATCAAGTTTTGAAACATACTATTTGAGTTTTTTTAGTAAAAATCCTGTCAGAAATGTTAAAATGAAGCAGGACTAAAAAAAACAGTGCTGTTAGCTGTTCACCATCTTGGCCATGTCTACTTTTCGGCATTTACTTTCCAACCTTCAGACAAGGAATCAGGACTCCTGGCTGACTAGTAGATGTTTGCAGATAACTGCTCCTGGGGGGTTATTGTCATGTCCCTGTTGTTGTTCTTTCAGCATTTCCTGGTTAGGGGTCGCCACAGCGGAACTCCGGTCCGCTAATGATTGGCAGTAGATTTTTTACGGGTGCCATGGTGCCAGCTCGACGCCCAACCTTCAACAAAGGCACGCCCATTCTACACATGTCTTTCGAACACCACTCGACCGTGGGGAGGACATGCAAACTAAACCCTCCAGCAAGAACTTACCCTCATAACTAACTGGTACTCTGAAAACTGGTTAAAATTAAATGCTAAAAAGTGCAACATAATCCCATTTGGTAGTCATACCCTTCCCTTCATAGGATGATAGGATCATAGGAAGTTACTAGAATAATGGCCCTAGGGCCCTTGCACGCCTAGCCAAGTTCAACCCCTATTCACAAGAATATCAAGATATTAAGCAGAACTAAGTAAACAACTACTGACACAGTCCAAGAGGGGACACAGGTGAAACTCCTGGGGTGAATTTGCTGTTCTCATCGAACCATCCAAATTGCACTTATATAGGGTCAGCAAGTGGCTCTACTTCACCTGAACTGGAATTTTTTTCCAGGGGAGAGGCAACTTCTGTGAGGCATATCGGTCTCTCCAGCAAGTCCTGTTGATATCACATGCTAGGTTGAGTTCCCTAGAGTAAGTGCATATAGTATTGACAATATGTCACTTCAAAAGAAAACTTAGGTTGATAATTCCTTCTCTCTCCTTCATCATATGACAAAATGCATAAAATCATTTTACTTAGCAGAGCTAATTGCTAAGGGAATATCATTCAGATGTAAAAAGGTCATATTTCACTTGTATTAAGCATCTTTTAGGCCAATTATTGAGAACACATCCCTGATCCTGATGTTCCTCAATAGACATATCAAACAACTAGAAAGACTGTAGATCTCCTTAACTAAGAAGAATGGGCGTAAAGACCCTGAGCCACCAAGAGAGGCTAGAAGCAGTTTGCCTTTATTCAGTGTTATAGACTTTTAAGATATGATCTATGACTCACATTCTACAGCAATAGAAACCCAGTTGTCCCAGATCTCCTGCATCTTTGCACGTCCAGTAATTCCACAAATACATAAACTAGGGACCTAAATCTTCATGAGCAGCTAAATAAAACATGATGAGACAGATTTGTCACACGTGTTCCCTACCTCTAAGATAGACTCTGTCTGTAGATCACGCACTACAATACACTATCATTCTTTAAATAGAACCTAAGTGATTGGATGAGTATCCAAACATTTACCCTGCGATTAACTGAATTAGACATCCTAGAGAAAAGGGGTATGGCCTGAGACTGGGTACTGACAAGGCAGATATGGTCATGAAACTTAATTGCCTTGAAATTCCTATGAATATTATAAGGATGCCTCATTATACCTGAGGTGCATTGCATGCAGCAATACCAGTCCTGCATGGGTTACACTGCTGTATCAATGTTCTACTTGCTTATAGTTACACGTCATGCATTTCTTCATGATCTGGTATATACCATGAAAAAAAGAACACACTTTGTGAGCAACAATAACCCAAGAATAATACTTATTTTGGTTAAGTCCATTTGTCTCACAGAGAGTATTTTTTTTATGTCAGATGGAAGCACTTAACCAAAATAAATATTATTCTCATTTCTTTGTTACCCACAGTGTTTTTGTGGTAGGTTGTTTTATTTACACTGTGGACACAAATTTCATAATTTTTAGCTTTCATCTGGTGCCTTAGAGAATGACAAACAATAGAGGAAGTGTCAGGGAAGAAGCACACAAAATAATCATAATAATGAGAGGTGGCCCACTGGCCACCAATGGAAAAATAACTAGCTGTAGAGTTAATTTATTAAGCAAAACATACTTGTCTGAAGACTTGGCTACAATTAGTTCTTTATGCTAGAGTACGAAACACCAGCTATCTTTTCATTTCCAAATGATAACAGCATCCTTCAGATGAGACAATAAACTGAGGTCTCTCTTAATTTCTCCAGATCTTTTGGGTTTCTATTACCATAATAGGAATGGACCCCATTTCTAAGTCAAAGTGTGATTAAAGTTCACAAAATTAGTATTGTTTCAATATTTGATGTCAACCAGAAATATTCTTCACAGCACTTGCAATGTGCCCAGTGATGACTCCTTCTGAAATTTGTACGGAGTTACATGTATTGGTAACATATCTAAGTATGATTGTAGATGCTTTTTTATAAGACCTATTGCTCCTACTACTATTGAAACTGTCTGGGTATCTTTCTTCCACATTGCTCTCATTTCTGCCTGCAAATCCTGATATTTTAAGACTTTGTGTCTCTGTACGCAAGATACTGTAGTCACTGGGTGTAATGATGTCAATGTTCAATGCTACTTTTGTCTTCTTTTCATGGACCATTATTTCTGGTTTTCTCGCATCTGTCTTTTGAACTGTTGGTAATGGGTGACCCCATGTGATGTAGACATCATCATTTTCTATGATTCTTTGTGGCTCATGTTTCCAGTCTTTTTAGCTACTTCAATATTATAATGTTTGCACAATCCCCAGTGCAATAGTGTTGCCACATTATTATGCCTTTCAGTATACGGTCCTTCTGCCATTAGTATATCACAACCAGCAACAAGATGTGTGACTGTTTCCAGTTCTGTTTTACAAAACCTACATTTGTCTGTTTTTTCCACATGTTCAGTGGACTTTGTAAACCAGCGTGTATGTAGTCCACTGTCTTGGGCCACCAATATTAACCTTTCGTCTTTTGGTTTGAATTCCTGCATTCGATCCTGATCAACATGAGGTTCTTCCAGGAGTTTTTTATACTTACAACTATATTTATGCATTTTCCACATTTCTTGACTTCTCATCTGATCCTTCACATTATATGCTTTCTTTTGTTTTTTTGGCACATTCAGTTGCTGCCTGATTTTTATCTACTTCTGGTTTGATTTCCATTCCCGCTTGACGCCAATATTCTTCTGCTAGACTAAAAAGGGAAGTCATCTTAGATTTATTCTCCTCATGTTTCAAAACTTTCACTATATTTGGGTGTTGTGAGGTCAGCAGATATGTATGCAGTCCCACAATTGCAGAGCTATACATGTAATCAATTTCAAGTAGGCCCATACCTCCTTCGGTATGCACTGATTTTTATAAATCATTTGGTGAGCATGAAGCATCCTTCTTGTTTTCCTGTCTAATCTATCCAACACCTTTTGGGGCCAGTCAGTCACTCCAAAACTGTAAGTTAGGGCAGGAAGTGAAAATTGGTTTATAGCTTGAATTTTGTTCCTATATGTCAATGCTGTTTTCAGGATTAATTTAAGAATTCTAAAATATTCTAAAACTCTAGAAAATATTCTAAAATATTCCTTACTAAGTTTTATTCACATTTCTTTATGTTTTGTTGTTATTCCTTCATCTGTTCGAAATATGTATACACTCCCTCTTGCTCAAGTTCTTTTATGGACATATATTTGCTCTACTTCTTTTATATCACACTCTTGTCCCAAGCTGATGTTTTCTTGGTGCTGCAACTTTCCTGCTTTAAAGGTTACTTTTGCACATTTATCAATACCAAATGACATTCTTATAAAATCTGAAAAAGTTTTAACTATGTGCAGTTGTGCTTTCAGTTCCTCATCTGATGAGCTATAGAGTGTTAAATCATCGACAAACAGAAGATGTTGCTTTCTGGGAGCCAAATTATAGCCATGACCTAATCTGTTAAGCAGACAGCTTAATGGGTTAAGGGCAAGGCAAAAGAGCAACAATGACAGAGAGTCACCCTGGAATATCCCCCTTTGGATTTTTATCCCTGGAATAATAATTCATCCTTTATCATGGTTTAACTGCAAAGTGGTTTGCCACTATTTCATGGTCGCTGTGATGTAGAGGTCTTATCTGTTTGAGTTGGTGGTAGTTCAGATTGATGTAAAAGATCCCATGGCATCTATCAAAAGGAGTACGGGAAGTGTCTTGGTGCCGTGACTACATTCCCTAGTTAAATAGCTACCAGCTTGGGTCTTCCCTGAAAAGATGCTACTAGCCTAGTTGACTAACCAGTCAGGGAAAGATAAAAATAAATCATGCTGTTCTGAATGTATGTTGCCAGTATTATCAGGGGAAATAGATAGTAAACCGATCAGCAACAAGAACATGAGTTATTGCTTCATTCAGAGACTTTTATGGCCAAGTATATGAATAATGGAATGCAGGAATGTATGACTGTCTGTTATGACTGATACTATTGCTGAGGTGATGAAGTTTCTCAGACAACAGAATATAGATTACTGCCTGTGTGAAGTCTGATAACCTGTAAGTTCTCAGTACTGACATACAGGGGAATCACAATCATTGTTAAAAGGGCATTTTATGGCAACTAAACATTACATACACGTGTTGAATATTTATGTTTGTAATCTTGCTCTAACTTGTGATAATTCAACCAAGTTTCCAAGTAGTATTCACAGTTATTTGCAGAGCTCCCAAGTTTCTTTCTTAAGGGACTACTTTATATACGTCTCTGTTTTCAGTGTACACCACTTATGTATTACTGTTTATCTGCTCCTCTTTGTGATTATTTCCATACACAGGATGTCCTAGAATTCATGTATACGTGTATGTATATACTGCAGTAACAAAACAATCTTTGAAACCAGATTTTTTAGGTCTGTGGTGAAGTTTATACAAAAATAGTGAATAAAATAGATGAAACACTGTGCAATATTCTGTTCATTTCAGTGTTAAACAAAATTTCTAATTTTCTTACAAACAGTCTTGGCCTGGTGCTCACATTACTGATTTTATCCAGCTATGCTCAAGCTATTATTGGTCTGGGTGCATGGAATGTTCCCTTATGCTTTGGAAGTTGGCCAGTAGTTTTATATATGGATATAACCCGTATAGATAAGGCTACTGCTGTAGAGATCAAATGATGCACAACACCAGAAGTGATCAAAAGAATGAATAAATACATAAATATGTCTAGTGAAATTTATTTCAGCTGAATGTTGCCAGACATATAGTGCAACCTCCTGCACACACACACACACACACACACACACACACACACACACACACACACACACACACACACACACACACACACACACACACACACACACACACACACACACAATCCATTATTAACAAGACTTATAATGTTCAAACTGGCCTTTTCCTAGCTCAAGGTACTTTAGAAAGGTAAAGGTGAGCATATTTTGTATGGAATACTGTTCATTTTCAGTTTTACATTTTGCTCTGTATCTTGCCTGTAGACTATTAAACAGATTACCTCTATTAATAAGAAATGCTAATTTAAGAAACTGTTTTTAAAACAAAGTTGATGTCCATACAGGGACCTTAGGGTAAGTCAAAGAGCTGATTGATACAAACTCCTCAACAGCTTCCATGTAAGGTGCAGAGTTAGGGGTTCAAATGCATTGTAACTTTATAAGGTTGGCACTAATCACCTGGAACAGTTTATGAGTCTTCTCACCATTCTATAGGAAGTATTATTATTTAAAATACCTACTAATTCTTTATTCTTTTTGGATCTGTATTGCATTTATACAGAATACCTGTTTCCATGTTATAGTACTTGTATGCTGGGCAGTTTAATAAAAATGTAGTCAAACTAAAATAATGCATTTATATAATATTTCAGGTTTAGCACTATGCAAGATACTTTTTGACACATTAATACAATGTTTAATAAAATGTTACTTTTCATTTGAAAGAAAACCCTAATCAACAAAGTCACATGGTAAGACTCAAAAATTGGAATATTACAGTACAGGTCCTGAGCACAGGGACGTCGGGAGGCATACACACTGTACTGATTTCAGTACAACTTTTTTTAGAAGGGGGTAGCTTTTTTTGAAAAAAAAAAACGTACATATTTAAAGTGTGTTGGCTCCTTTAAGGAGCATACCAGCCAGTCGGAAGTGAACTCACATCATGTCCAGCTGGCTGCAAGCGGGAAACAATGAGTTGGAACTTCGAAGGCAAGTAATGGATTCAAAATCTGAGTTGGAAGGCAAGCAATGGCTTCGCGAGTGGGAAACAATCGCAAATTGCGATTACAATCGCAAATGGATTATCGCTGAGCTGGTGGAAGCAAGGGCATTCGAAAATGGATGGAAGGCAATCAACAATTGAAGTAAGTGCATTCACAAATGGAGGGTGTGTGTGTGTGTGTGTGTGTGTGTGTGTGTGTGTGTGTGTGTCTGTGTGTGTGTGTGTGTGTGTGTGTGTGTGTGTGTGTGTGTGTGTGTGTGTGTGTGTGTGTGTGTGTGTGTGTGTGTGTGTGTGTCTAAATGCCCCCACATAATACACCTGCTGGCTTCTTCCATTGTTGTGACATGAACTGTTTGTTCTGTTTTATTTGCATCTCTAATTAATGGAGAGGACCACTAGGTCATTTAGTTCTTGACTAGGCATGATTTGGGAGGATATTTATAGTAATGCCAAATTGCCAATATGAATGAAGATACCGTAGGAATCCCCTACCCATATTTAGGATGATTACATAATTAGATGAAAGTCAGGCTCATTAGTAGCTAGGCAATGTCGAAAAGCATTCCAAAGAGTCAAATGGAGCATCTTTCTAAATGTGAAATTGTAATACAAACATCAATTGTGACAAAATTAATCTGTTTCCTGATCAAGAAGAGACAGTACTCTTGGCTATACTATACAATGCATATATTTTTTCCATGTAAATCCTATTTTAAAATGAAGCATCAACAAAGTCTCAAAAGGCAGAGTCCTGAACATAGAAGCAGGCAGAAACTGTCGATTTCTAAAATAAAACAACAAATTTTCTGATATTAGTATTAATCAATGAAGGAATTATCATGGGAAAGAGTGACTCATTCATTTCTTCATTCACCGATACCTGCTGTATCCAGTTCAAGTTCACAGGCGAACTGGAGCCTGTCCTGGAACTCGGTGGTCAAAGGCAAGAAAACTAATTCCTAACAGGTTGCCAGTCCATTGTAGGAAGCACACACACACGCACACACACAGACACACACAATATTGGAAGAAAATTGTAGACTGCAGTATTTACTTAGAAGGAACTACAAGTGACAAGATAAAACCTAAAAGTTATGGATGTATTGCTCACAAGTCCCAGGTTATAGAAATCGCTACTACTAATTAAACAGTGAGAGATGGTTGCAGGGTAAGAAATAATTTATCTTGCAGCTTTGAAAATATCTGACTGAAATGGTCTGACACACAAAGTTAGCAATAAACAAATGACAGGCATGTTGACTCATGTTAAGTGAACAGACATAACAGGAAGGCCTGCAAGTGGATGCTGTACTAAGGTGAAAATTATTCTATGTATTTATTTGTCTTTGCTGACCAGGGAAGTCCAACTGGGCAAAAATCCATTTTCAGCAGAGGCCCAGAGGGAAAAGCTCCAAAGTTACATAACATATATTACACAAAAGTAAAACATCTTTACACAGGTAGTAAATTTTACATGAACAGTATACACTTTTGCATGAAAAAGGAAGTACAAGTGCTGAAAACAGTAAAAGTTTGCATGCAATGGATACACAGTGTTACACACCATTTGTCATCTAAGATTCAGATAGACAGCCTGAAGCCACACCAGCAAATGACATGATACTGATGAGAACTTATGATGCTGTAACTTTCCATGGTACCTACCTGCAGCATCTGTGCTCCATTTCCACAGGCATTTCATTTGTGAGATATTTAATGGTGTGGTATAATCTGCTCACATTCTGTAGACAGTAGATGCTTTCAAAACTGCCAACATCTGCACCTGTAGGGTGGCATAAAAAATATTATTATAAAAACTCTGATTTTGTCCATTCCATAATTTTTTTTCTTAATGTAGTTTGGAAACCACATAAACTTAGCAGCTAAACTGTGCTGTTCTTGTCACGTACATACCTGGACACATGAATTTAACAGCCAACAGTTTTTGTATGTAAGGACAGGTGTAATATATTTTTTGTGTGTGTGTGTAAATGCCCCCACATAATACACCTGTTGGCTATAGATGTTGCTTCAGGGTAAGAACAGCCTAAAGTCCTAACCACCACCATTTCTGAACTTTTTCATATTTGCTTTTCTAATGGTTGTGAGCTATGGTGAGAACTGAAGTTGTATTTCTCCCATTATTGTTTTTGATGTTTGTCCAGGTTTTTTGTGCTAAGGTGTGAAGTGAGAACTGAATTTGTATTCCCTCATTATTGGCTTTGTTTGTCCAGGTTTTTTGTGCTAAGAGGTTGAGAGCTATCTAAATGATAGCCATTAAGTTTGTCTTCCTATTTTTCAAACTGCTGATTTAGCATAGTGTTATGTTGCACTGACTATAGTGCATATGGTTCTGGGTTCAAGACATGCATGGTGATAACACAGCATTTTATTCTACCAACTTTTCAAAATTATACAAGCAATGTTTAAAATGTGTCCCTGTTTTTGGGCTTGTGCCCCCCCCCAATAAATGTTGGCTTTTTCCAGATTTCTTGTGCTGCAAAGTTCAGAGATACAGCTGAGTGTCAACATTTTACAAGGAGCTGAGAGCTGCAGGGGAACTTAAGTTTAGTGCTGCTTATGTGGAGTTTGCTTGTACTGTTAATAGCACAACAGGTAGTGTACTTGCTTTTGATGCAGAAGGCTGTGGGTTCTTCTCCCACAGTAGGTAGATGCTTTGCTGATACTGTACTGTGTTGTAAAGGGGGGTGGATGCTGTAGTCTGGACAAATAAGAACTTTAGCTTATTCTCCCCCTGGACTAAATGAATATATGTCCATCAAAAGTATTCTTAAATTAAAAGCATTAGGCAGATAATGGTTGAGCTTTGTGATATGTTAAGCTATAAAGAACAAATAAATAAGTAGTCGTTAGTTAGTTAATATGTTGTATGCATTTATATTTAATATTTAATATATGTTTTTTATAAATTATATTCATATTTATAATGTGTTTTTTACATGATGTTTACTGTTTTAATAAGGCATTTGAGGTGCCTATAGCTATTTTAGTAGTGCACCAACAGGTTTTTACTTTAAGGTTTTTAGTAGCAACTAATTGACAATTAAACAATTAAGGATGCTTTATAAATACATATAAGGTTGGAAGCAATGTTAGTAAGTTGTCTGAAGAAGTGGGGGTATTGACCTTTGCGAAAGCTCTCACACAATAAAAGTTTGGAATTTTAGCTGTTTGTCTACAGGGAGTTTTTGTGTCCAGACACGCTTGCTGTATTCATTGGACATTGTTTTTTGTTGAGTTTTTATCTTGGAATTTAACTTTATGGCAAGCAAAATTGGAAACAGCTCTCAACCTTTATTTTCTCAGCCAAATGGTAGTACTGACATTTCTGCCACTACTTCCCAAGAAGCGAACGCCATTGGGAATTTGACTGCCTTAGTTAATGTTCTTTTAGGAAGAGTTGATGCTCTTTCACAGAGGCTCGACCAGGAAGTTAGGACCCATGGGAGTCCACTGATGTTGAACTCGGAATCTGAACCTTTTTTTCCATCTGTTAGTGACGGCCAAGGAAGAACGGCTTATGGTACACCTACTGGAAATGCACATATCCAGCAAAGACGAAGCAGTGCAGGCTCTGCAGCTACGACTATGCCAACGAATGCATCCGGTAGTTCACAACAGATACTTTCCAATGGTGGTGTTCCCTCAATGTCGAACTTTCTTAAAAATAAGGATTTTTTTAATAACATAGAGACCAATGAAGAGGGTGACGAAAATAATGTGACGATGAGTAATATAACTGAACTTCTTAATGATTTTGATCAGAAGTTATTTAAATGCCATAAACTGCAGCTGGAAATGGCATATTTTCATGAATGTGTACTAAAAAAGATTGTCCCTAAGGGGCTACGACAATGGAGGTACCCTGTTGGGTTAATTGAAAATTCTGTTTTCCACCAAGAACTTTTAGCCCTGTTCGATAAACAGGGCTTTGAGTTTTTGCATGCTTTAAACAATTTCTATAATGGGGAAATAACCTCAAATCTGAACTTGAGGTCCTGGAGCATGCTATATGTGGTGATAGTGACTTTAGCAAGTACAAATATGACTATGCCAGGATATTCACTAGTATTGATGCCACAATGAATAAGCTACTAAGCAATAAGAAAAAGAGAATTGACAGGGACATCAAAGAATATGCCAACAAGAAGGCTTATCCCCCACCACCAATAGTATCTAATATGAACATACCCCAGGGTTTACTTAACCATGGGACTGATTTAACAACAGAAAGTAATGATCCAAGGGGTCACAACCAGCATTCGCAGTCTCCGTTACCACGCTGTAGTGAGAGAATCAGAAATAACAATGCCCAAGGACAGGGTCCTTATTATGATAGGGTGAACAACAACAATGATGATCAAAATGATGCCAATAATGACCAGGGTTTTCGGAGGGGCAATGGACTAGGATACAACCACCCGGAAAGCAGCAAGAACCAACGTCAGAGGAAAAATCGCAAGACCCAGAGGAGGAGATAACAGCAAGTGAACTAGAAGGACCAAATATACTTCTAAGTTCACAGGGTGACTTCAAAATTTTTAATTATACTGTTCTAAACATAGAACAGAGTATGATTGATTTTTTTTGCAAATGGCTTGTCCTTTGTCCCTGATCGAAAGGGTGATGTTGTGAAAACTATAGTTGATTTAAAACTGCATCTTTGTAAATTGAACTTGGCTGTGTTAATGGGAGTCAATTATTCGTTAACTAACTCACTTAGGCTATCTAGCATCTTTAACCCCCCCTACATGTTACTTTAAACATTTTTGAGAAATTGTGTGAAATTGATTTAAGAACACTACTGGATGTGAAACCTAAAAAACTAGATATAACTAATATTTGTAAGGAAGAAATGGATTTCATCAAATTGTTAAATTATTGCAATATTAGAGTTATGAATCCAGACAAAGGGGGTGGGTTGATCTTTATGGACCAAACGGAATATGAAAGACAAATGCACCAGTATTTGAGCTCTGATACCTACACTGCTGTGAGTCTTAATGAAGTTAATATTGCCTATAAAAGAATTAGAGGAATTCTAGATGACCTGTTCATGGAAGGTTCTATTGATATTGATACCTTCCAATATTTGTCCATGCCAGCTCCTAGGATCCCCATTATCTTTGGCACACCAAAGCTTCATAAAAGCCTAGTGGACCCTCCGTTCAGGCCTATAGTGGACGGTAGAGGTTCAATAACTTACGCATGTGCCAAATTTATAGATAGTATTCTAAAACCACTATTAAGTAAGGAACAATAAATATGTAGGGATTCTTGGAGCTTCCTGGAAAATATTAATAAGTTGGAGTTTAATGACAAATATGTATTTGTTGTTATAGATGTAAAAGATTTATATACGGTTATTCCCCAAACTTTAGGAATCACATGGATAAGGGAATTTATGCTCCATCATAAAGTAGAGGACAACAAAGTGTACATAGTGGAGACATTACTTGATATTGTGTTATCAAACAATTACATCATGTTTAATAATAAAAAAATTTTTTTACAAAACACAGGGGTGGCCATGGGGTCTCCATGTGGGGCCAGTTTTGCTAACAGCTTTATGGCCCATTGGGAACGTTCTTGTTTGTTTAAGAACACAATGTTCCAACATAATGTCGTTTGGTACACCCGTTATCAAGATGACACGTGTTTGATATGGAAAGGGGACATGGAACTTATAGATACTTTTATTACTGACATTACTACTATGACTGATTTTTTTATAGTTTACTTACAATATTGGTGTTGATACCATTACATACCTGGATGTAAGAGTAACAAAGGACAGGAGCATGAGTTAATATAAAACCACAATTTACAGAAAACCCACACATTCTAATGCTCTTTTGCATTTTTCCAATTGCCACCCTTACCACCAATAGAAAGCTGTGGTTAAAGGTCAATTGGTAAGGGCAGCCAGGATGGTGCCCGACGATGGAGATTTGTTTAGAGGAATGTGAAACATTAAGAAATATGTTTCTTAAGAGAGGCTATCCTTATAGCCTGGTGACAGACATCATTCTGGAAGTTCGAGACAAAAGGGAAACTGGACATTTCAAGCCTCTTGTTTACAATAAGGTAGATTTTAATGGTATTGATACACAATCCCAAGAAAACAGGAGCAATAGGGATCAATCGAGTGAGAATAATAACTTCACCTCGAACTTTTTATCCACCTTCTCCATTGATTCTAGAGAGATTAAGGAAATTTTTATTAAGAATTGGGTCATTATATCAGAGGACCATATGATCAGTAAAACATTAGGTACACGACCAAAGTTTACTTACAGAAGGGGCCTTAACCTAAAAAGTATAGTGGAGAGGAAAAACATCTTAAGTATGAAGGACACTCAATTTAACTTACTATGAATGAGGAAATGTGGAGCATGCTCATACTGTACGTTTATCAAAATTGGGAGCTCCATTAAGATAAGGGATCAATCATATATTCTAAATGGGAGATTCAATTGTGAATCAAAAGGTGTTATATATGTTGGTATGTGTGATTCGTGTACATCTTTCTATATTGGGAAGACGGAAAGAAAGTTTAAGCAAAGAATATACGAACACCAATATAGTATTCTCAAGGGGGATGCTAATAACGACTTAGCAAAGCATGTTTTGGAATACCCAAATCATAAATTTACTTATTCAGTGTTACAACAAATTCCACTTAATCCAAGAGGGGGGCCTTGGCAGCTCATCTTGGAAGAACAGGAAACTTTCTGGCAAATAAGAACTTTAGCTTATTCTCCCCCTGGACTAAATGAATATATGTCCATCAAAAGTATTCTTAAATTAAAAGCATTAGGCAGATAATGGTTGAGCTTTGTGATATGTTAAGTTATAAAGAACAAATAAATAAGTAGTCGTTAGTTAGTTAATATGTTGTATGCATTTATATTTAATATTTTTTTTATAAATTATATTCATATTTATAATGTGTTTTTTACATGATGTTTACTGTTTTAATAAGGAATTTGAGCTGCCTATAGCTATTTTAGTAGTGCACTAACAGGTTTTTACTTTAAGGTTTTTAATAGCAGCTAACTGACAATTAAACAATTAAGGACGCTTTATAAATACATATAAGGTTGGAAGCAATGTTAGTAAGTTGTCTGAAGAAGTGGGGGTATTGACCTTTGCGAAAGCGCTCACACAATAAAAGTTTGGAATTTTAGCTGTTTGTCTACAGGGAGTTTTTGTGTCCAGACACGCTTGCTGTATTCATTGAAAAATGTATTCATAAACAACTTTTACAATACTTATGCCAAGAAAATCTGATAACCTTTACCCAACATGGCATTCACCCAGATCATAGCACAATAACTGCCCTTGTTGCCTTTTTGGACCATGTCATTAAAGTCAGAGATAAGAAATTTAGTTTCTTCCCTTTTTTAGATCTCTCTAAAGCTTTTAATACAGTCTCTCATACCAAACTACTCTCAAAAATGTCTGCTTTAGGCTTTTCCAGTACAAGAGTCACAGCCAGATTCAGCACTAGACGACACAGGCCTTTGCCTAGGGCCCCGTGGCTATGGGGGTCCACTCTGGCCAGGAGTCTTCAACATAAAATAAAAAAATACTTCTTACACTGTGGTGGTGGCATCTTCTCCTTTAAGGAGGATCATGTGTGCTTCATACGCACACATGCCAACATGGATGTAAACCCATTCCTCACTTGTGCAAATAATTTATACTAGCCATTCCATTTATAAAAAAGGTAAGTGCATGTGTGGGTATAATTTAAACTAGCAGTTTGGATGTTTCTGTATGATAGAGAAAGTGTGTGTATGCTTGTGTATGTACTTTAAACTAGCCATTCTGTTTGTATGAGAGATGGTGTGTATTGCTGAATGAGAGAGAAAGTGTGTTTGTGTGTGTATTGCTGTGTGAGACAGTAGGTGGGTGTATGTGTGTGTGTTGCTGTGTGAGAGCAGAGAGAAGGTAGGTCTGTGTGAGATAGAGTAGGTGTGTATATGTGTGTGTTGCTGTGTGAGCGCAGAAAGATGGTAGGTATGTGTCTGTTTAACATACCTCTGAACTGTCCAGATTTAGCCTCATAAATTTGGTCTGTTTTTCATAAAATTTCTAGCTTTCTGGCAAATCACAGAGGACTGATGTCATCCATCCTCAACCCCTTTTTCCTATTTTGTACATGGGGTTGGGGTGTCACTTCAATAGTCATCTCGAGCCAAGGTTTACACCACCGGATGGCTAGCCTGCAGTGGTAGTTCATCCCTACCACTCACTCACACACACACACTCGCACCTAGGGCCGATTTAGTGTGTCCAATCCTGCATGTTTTTGGAATGTGGGAGAAAACTGGAGCACTCAGAAAAAAAACACAGAACTGCAGGCAGGACATGCAGACTCCACACAGAAGGCACCCCCCAGCCAAGAATCGAACTGGAGGACCTCTTGCTGTGAGGTAACAATATTAACCATTGCACCACTGTGGCCACCCCTATTGGAGTCATTAAATAAGAACATATATAAGTGTTTCAGACTTAACATCCTTCAGAAAATGCATGCTAACATAAATCCTGTTATTCTAGCAACTTTCTAAGTTAAAAGGAACAATATTTAAAATCTGTCCCCATTTTTAGACCATTGCATCCCCATTATTTTAGACTCTTTAGAGATTTCTTGTGCTAAGAGGTTGAGACGTATGCATACCTCTCAGTTGTCCAGATTTTTGCAGAATGTCCACATTTTTGCCTCATATTTTGGCATACTCCTCATAAAATTTGTGGTTTTCTGGCAAATTGCTGAGGATTGAAATAACTAAATAATGGAATACATTTGAGTTTCAGACTTCATTTACTAAAGAAAATGCATGCTAAGACAAATGTTGTTATTCTAGCAACTTTCTAAGTCTACAAGAACAATATTTATAATCAGTCTCTAATATTTTTGGTGCCTTTTCCCCCGATTATTTTAGGTTTTGTCCAGATTTCTTGTGCTAAGATGTTGACAGGTATGGAGGTATGGTATGTAATGCCATAGTTGGTGTGTGGAGGGGTGCAGCTTAGTCTGTTAACTTGATCAGGCTTGACCCTGTAACTTGGTTACAGGAGTCGATAGCCTGAATTCTCTGTACCATCTACCAGACTGCTAAAGGAATTGTGAGCTTCTGTGGAGACAGCAGCCTGAATCCTCTACACCAACTCCAAGACTGGTGAAGGAATTGTGAGTTTGGGTTTCAGTACACTTTCAAGGGATTATGAGTTTCAGTGCATTTTTGTGGAATTGAAGTTTTAAAAGAAGAGAGGTTTACTGTTGTTCATGCTAAGTCTGTTTTCAATGTGCAACTAATGGTTTTGTTTAGCAAATGGCAGTCACTGTTTGTGTTGTAGAATTTGAAAGCAATGTTATTAGCATAATTGACTTTGGTGCAGAAGACTGTGGATTCTACTTCCACACCATGTATATGGAGTGCTAATATTGCAGTACCCTTTTGATTGCAGATTATTTGGTACATTTTAGGGGGATAGGGGTTCTGCACTCGTGAGTGTGTCCTCTTTTGTATGAGATGCCTAGTAACTATGAATTTGTTGTTGGTTTGTCAGTCATTCCTATTGCAATGTTAACGGCCTACCAATTTGTTTATGTAACATAGGCAATTGATTCTTCAAGGGCAACAGATACTGAATTTGTACATGAAACACTGAAATGTAAAGTTGTTTGCCAGTAGCAACCTCTTCATTAGTTACACATATCTTTAATGTTTATTTTTTATTTTATTTTATTTTACATTTGTTGACCGGGATAGTCCGACTGGATACATATCCATTTTCAGTGGAGGCCCAGGGAGAAAAGCTCCAAGGAAAATCATTAAGATTAGAAGGTAACAATTAAGATTACAGATACAGTATATACAGTGGTTACATGCTTTAACAGTTGTACAAATTCCAAAGTTTAAAGATAATACCGGTCCGGTTTAAGAAACACAACTAACCTAAATGACAGTTTTTAACTCATACTAGAGTGGAGTTAGTCAGGTTTGGTACATTGACATAGTCAGTTTAGTGTCAAATATTGTTTGAGTCTTACCTTAAACTGACTTAGGGTGGTAAGTAAAGTAATATCAGATGGTAGTGAGTTCCAGGATCTACCTGCAGAGTTGGCAAAGAGAGAGTCACCGGATGAGTTGTTAGTTTTGATAGATTGAACTAGCAGTCTGTTAGAAGATTGAAGAGACCTTGGATTGTTATAGGGGGTGATAATGTTTTTAAGTGCAGGAGTATTGTCTGCATTGTAAAGGATTTTATAAGCCATAATCAGTTGGTTATACTGGATCAAGCTGGGCAGTTCCAGCCACCTAAGCTGGTTGAGATTGATGCAGTGGTGTGTCCTATAAGGCAGACCAGTGGCAAATCTGGAAATGTGGTTGTAGCAGATGGAGAGTTTATTAAGAACAGACTTGTTTAGATTAGAGAGTAAAGGGGATGCATACAGGAGAGTTGAAAGTAGATGAGACCAAGCTATGGCAATTCTAGCAGGTGGGGTTAAGAAGGCTTTTATCCCGTAATCAACCATATCAAATGCCTTGGAGAGATCCAAGAAGAGGGCAGAGGATATTTTATTATGGCTGTGATTATGGTTTATAGTGTTTGAGAAGGCTAGGAGGGCTGAAGTAGTGCTGTGGTGAGGTCGGAAGCCGTGCTGGGAGTCTGCCATAAGGTTATTCTGAATTAGGTGGTGCGGCAGTTGTCTATGAATACATTTTTCCATACTCTTTGCTAGTGGAGATGTATAGCTATTGGCCTATAATTAGATAGTTCAGTAGAGCTACCTCCTTTGTGAAGTGGGATTACATAGGATATTTTCCAGATGGTGGGGATTTTGGCTTCTACTATGGTTTGATTGATTAGTATTGAGATGGGATAGGCAATGGCATCAGCTACTTTTTGTAGATACTCGGCAGGGAGTAGATCAGCAGAGAGTGTAGATGGTTTTAATTTTTTGGTCACGGTATGGATAAGTGAAGTGGCAACTGGTTGAAATCTGAATGAGAGTTGGTTTCTAGGGGTGGTGTCCTCAGGGCCAGGGGAGCTTGGAGGTAGTTGGCTAGCTAGGGCTTGGATTGTCTCAGTAAAGAATCGGTTAAAACTGTCTGATACTTCCTCGGGTGGTTTATCAATGGTTGCTGCAGGGGTCAGGGCGGAAGTTTGTCCAGGATGTAATAGTTTATTTAAGCCTGGCCAAAACTTCTGAGGGTTGTTTTGATTTATTTGCTGTAGATTATAGTAGTAGTTTTTTTTATCTTGTAAAATGGATTTTTTTTAGTCTCGTTCTTTGATTGCATATACTTAATGTGATCTTGGGGGTCTTTTGTGGTACGCTATAATGCCCATGCTTTGTTTATAAGGGTGATTTTTAGTTTGGACTCTTTTGAAAGCCATAGCGCAGTTTTTGCCTTAGATCTTATTGAGCGAACAGGTGCGTGAGAGTCAAGGATCTGAAGGAATTTGTTGTTGAAGTATGCAACTGCTTCTTCTAAGGGGAGGTGTTTTAGAATTGACTATTTACAGGAGTTGAGTTCCTGTTGGAATTTGTCAGGGTTAAAGTTCTTTTTGTTTCTTACCATTTTGAGTATGGGTTAATGGGGGTGAATGGCTTTATGCTTGATTATATAAGTGAGAAGGTGATCACTTAAGTCACCAGGGATGGTCCAAGAGGTGTACAGTTGGGGTTGACTATTGATAAGTATTCAATCAAGTAAGTTTTTTTGTGGTTAGGTTTATGTATCCTGGTAGGGGTTGTTATGATTTGTGTAAATGCATGCAGGTTAACATGGGTGGTTGGGGATTCTGAGGAACAAGTGTTCCAGTCTATGTTAAAATCTCCAAGTAGTATGGTTTCTTGGGGGTAGTTACATGATAGTCAGCGAAGGGGATCTTCGAGTGTAGATATATTATTTCCTGGGGGAATGTACATACAGATGATATTGATACATTTATTTTTATTAAGTTGAAATTTGATGGCAAGAATCTCTGAGTTATTAATTTGAAGTGGTTGTATAACTTCACTAGTGACATTTAACTCAGATTTATAGAGAACAGCTACCCAACCCCCATTCCTGGAAGCACAATCTAGCCTAAGTATGTTGTACCCAGGTGATAGCACTTCATTATCTGTGGTGTTAGGTTTTAACCAGGTTTCAGATAAACAGAGTATCTCAGGGCAGTGAACAGTGAGGAGTTCATGCAGTTCATGTACCTTGCTGTTTATACTTCTAATGTTGAGGTGACAGGCCAGGAAAGAGTTAGATGGCCTATTAATTGTAGGTTTATTAGTTGGATTGCAAGTAGGGGAGTAAGTTTATCTGGAGTGGATGGGCCATGTGGAATTATTCAGATGACTTTTACTTCTGCAGAGATTGTGCTGATTGACTGATACCGGTGGATTGTAATATCAGAAGTCTGAGTGGCCTTTTATGGTTAAAATGTTCTGAAATGGGCAGTTGTGTCATTATTGGGTCATACATTTTTGTTTCATTGCTTACTGGAAGAATATTCAAAACTACAAATTTATACAAGAAATATAATTTATAAAATCAGGAAGGTGAATCAAAGAACACATACATGTATGCATGGCCCTAAAAATGTGTGCAAAGATCCTATGGTTTGAAAACGGACAAAATGGAAACCTAAATTCTCCACTGGTCAGATGCATTTTATTTGAATGTGGGTTTTAATGCTGTTTCAATGAATGTGAGTTTCAATGGCAGAGAAGTTTACTGCTCATACTAAGTCTGTTTTCATTGTGAAACTGTATTGTTTGTTTAGCAAATGGCTATCAATTTTTGTGCTATTTTATTTCAATATTTGTAATAATTGTAAAAGTAAATAAGAAAACAGTATGCACACTGATAGGTTTGAACAGTGTTTATGGTAAATGTGGAGAAATAGCTAAGTAATGGAACATTGGAATGGCTGGGGAGGGGGCTGCTGCTGTGGGTAGGGTGTTGTTGCAGGAGGGGCTGCTCTGGAGGGGATTCCAGTCTATTACCCTGCTTAGGCCCCCATTTGGCCATAATCCAGCTCTGACAACAGTTACTCGGTTCTCTAGCTACCTATCTAACCGGCCGTAATCAGTTAAATGGCTCTCTACTTACTCATCTTTTCTCCCAGTTAATGCAGGAGTCCCACAAGGCTCTGTATTTGACCCTCTCCTTTTTAACATATTTATAAATGATCTATATACATCATCCCAACAAGCTACACTTATATAGTATGCAGATGATTCCACTGTCATTTGCTCATCTAATAGTCCTTCCCAGTTACAATCTGTCACTCAGCAGGCTTTCAACTCTATTGAAAACTGTCTCAGTGAAATCAGCTTTTCCTAAATCCAAATAAAACAAAACTGCTTTTATTTCTTCCCAAATCTCAAACAGACATAAAAGACACCTTCAAAATATCTTCTCTCAACAATACTGAAACTGAAATTGTACCTCACACAAAGTTACTTGGTGTCATAATAGATGATGAACTGAAGTTTGATCTTCTTATTCAAAAGTGCATAAAAACAACTCACCAAAAATTGGGTATGCTCTGTACATCAAAAAGATTCCTTACCAACTCCTCAAAAGTTACTCTAGCCAATACATACCTCCTTCCTTCACTGCTATATGCATTACCCATTTTCACCAACATTCAGATCTTCCTAAGATCAAAACTTGAGGTTTGCTATAACAAAATAGCTAGAATTGCAGACAATTAATCATACAACTCCCACCACTTCTCTGCCATCAGATAGTTAAACTGGCTTGAGTTATCTCACCACCTCAAGTTCACCCAACTTCTCCTTGCTCATAAAATGGTATATAAATCCTCATCCTGCCCAGCAACCACCACCATTCTTAACCATTACCTCCGTAATCACCTTCTTCACTCATCTGAGAAACTCCTCCTTGAAATCCATAAACCAAAAAAAAATCTATCGGTCACTGCCTATATTCCTACTTAGTAGCCAAGGTCTGGAACAGTATTTCTACAGACATTAGAGTAATTCACTTCCACAGCAGAACTAACAAATTAAATCCACAGCAGCACAAACAAAATAAAAAGTAAAAAAAAGTATTCGGAATACCCAAGATCCATAAGGACATGGATGAACCACCACTAAGGCTGATTGTGTCCAGTGCTAACAGTAAAACTGAAGATATGTCTGTTTTTGTGGATAAATATCTACAAAAGTTATTCCATGTAACTCAATGTATGTGAAAGACAGTTTTGACTTCCTTAAAAAAGATAGAAAGATTGGTTGTAAATGAAGAAGATTTGCTTGTGATGCTTGATATAAAGTCTTTGTACACAATTATTCCTAATGATGAAGGAATGGACATAGGATGGAATTATTATGTAATAGAATGTATTCTCCTAATGCTATGGGGTTATTAATGGAAATGATTGACATTGTGCTGAACTATAATTATATTGTATTTTATGATGAAATTTATGTTCCAGTTAATGGTGGTGCGATGGGGGCAGAGCTAGCCCCTGGCTATGCCAATGTCTTTATGCATGGATGGGAAAAGATGCATGTATTAGAAAGCAAATATAAAAACATTATAATAATGTTGAGATTTATTGATGATGTTTTTATTGTGTGGAGAGGGACAAATGAAATATTTGAAGAGTTCCTCACTTACATAAATAATATTTGCACATATCTGAAATTTACCCACCATGCTAATAGAAAAGAGATTAGTTTCTTAGATTTAACCTTGTACAAAGAAAATAACAACTTAGCAACCAGGATATATAAAAAGGAAGTACAAAACAATATGTATTTACATTTTCTAGTATGCACCCCAAAAAGATAAAAATTAATATAGTCAAAGGACAGTTGCCTAGAATAAGTAGGTTAATGAAAAAAGAAGTAGATTTTGTGGAAGAAGCAAATATGTTTTGTGATAAAATCATAAAAAGGGGGTACCCAGAAATAGAGGTAAATAAAATATTAGAAGAGAAATTGAAAGAAGAACTAAAGGACCTATCTTAGATGAGAGACTTCCGTTTACATATGGAACATCTATGGCTATACAAAACAGTGTGGACTCTCAAGCTATTAAGAAAGTAATTAATATGATCTGGGGTATATTTAGAGCTAATAGTGAATTGCTTCAGAAGCTAGGGGATTAGCCAAAGTTTACACAGAAAATAGCTAAAAATTACAGAAATTATTTTCAAGGCAAATTGAATAAACCCAAAGATAATTAACAAAATTGTGGAATGTTTAAGTGTCTGAATTGTAATATGTGTAACTATATTCACACAGACACTGATGAAGTAGAGATAGGAGGAAAAATAATTAAGATTCCAGGGTTATTCAGTTGTAAGTCTAAAAATATAGTGCACTTTAGATTTTGTGTAGAATGTAAATCCTTCTGTGTGGGAAGAACTACTCATGAGTTATATAGAAGGATATATGAGCATAAGTATGCTGTTCAAACTGGGGATGAAAAGAATGCATGGAGTAATCACTGCAAGATGAATAAATGTAAGATTGAGTTTAAATTTATAGTTTTGGAAGCACTTTCTAATAACCTTAATATAGTAAATATTTAGGAAGAGCTAGGCTGGCTAGAATATTGTTGGCAAGTCAGGCTTAATGCCTGTTTTCCACTAGGTTTCAATAACAGAGAGGAATTTGTAATGTATTTGAAAAGGAAATGGCTTAAACATTAAGCAATTGATGTAAGTGTTTATACATGAAAAATTATATGTTTTAATAAACAAAAAAAAGACTTTCTACATTTTAAAATAGTCATGTGACATGTTTGATCATGTGATTTTTTTTAGTATATAAAGTGTTGGGTGTGCCCAGAAAAAAATCAGTCTGAAGTCTCAGAGTTAATAGGAGTGAGATGAAAGTGCTAACTGGGATTATCTGTTTGTTTTACTGTTCTACAATAAATTTGCTGTTGTTCATCTGGAGCCTGACAACTTTTTGTTTTTGGGGGGTTAGATATTAGAGTAATGTCATGTAGTCACGTATTCAAACAATCTCTAAAGAGATTTCCCCTTAACTGCTGGCTCTGTACATGTCTTACACCAGGCTGACACTACCTGTTTATTAATTGAAGTTTGTATGTTGGAGCTTTTCTCCTCTGAAAATGGGATTCATGCCCAATCAGACTTTCCTGGTAAATAAATGGCAAATAAATAAAAAATAAATACAATATAATATAACAAAAAAAGTACTTCAGTTTTCATTTTTTATGGGAAGAGGCAGGGAATTCAACATCATCTCAATAGTATCTGTAACAAAATTCCAGAATTTCACATCTGGATTGCCCATCACAACCAAGATATTAATGTAGCAACAGAAACCTGTAAGAAAAAATAAAAAAATGGAGATAAAAGACAAGGAAATTCTTCCCCTGTCTACAGCCTATTCAGGCAAGTCATGATCCATAAAAGAGCTGGGGAAGTTTCCATTTCCTACAAAAAACTCTCTTAACCTCTCTCCACATTCCCTAAAGCCACCACCAAAAAAATGCCGAAATCCTCATATACCAACTAAAACAAAAACAAAAAAACAGTATGATAGGAATGTACATATCCCCCACAAACAGTATAACTACAGCTGGACATTTTCTCTCTTGGGCCTCTACAAACATCACTCAAGAAACCATCACATCTAGAGATATGAATATTGACTGGCAAACAAAAGACAGCAACTTTACCAGTGGTGCTATATACCTTTATGGATACAGCCAGCTCATTTCTACTGCAGCAAGGCATGATAAACTTAGTGAGAAAAAAAGTTCTTCACTGACTGGATACTCACCAACACTACTAATAACATTATCTCCTCCAGCACCCTCCCAGGCAGCTTAAGCGATCACCTCCACACCTATGGATTTAGAAAATGAACATCCACTCAAAAACAGCAACACTGTGATTATGTCTACAACCTCACCTCCTTTCAAAAAGACAGTTTCATCATTTATCTAAAACCAGTAAATTGGCATAAATTACAGTCATTACAGTAAGATGATGCCATCGCATTTTTAGCTCTACTTTTCAAAATATTCTAAATGCTCATGCCCCTCTATAAAAATGGTTAAAGCAAACCCAGCCCCGTGGCTAAATAGGAAAACCAACCAACTCATGGTTCAAAGAGACAAAGCCTGGAAAACCTGTAGCCAAAACAAATATGAGTTAAACCTACAAAAGTATAAGTAACTGAGAAACTATGCCAAACAAAAAAATTAGATCAGTCAGAAATCCTATTATGCAAAACTGCAGACCTCAATTGATAACAATCCAAATCTTTTCTTGTCATCAGTAAATAATCTAGTATACCTTGGGCACACTAAGAAAAAGACACCAACAGTGTATACATCCACCAAACCTATTGCAGCCCAGTTTAACATCCATTTCATTGAATCAATAACCTCCCTCATACCCACCGTTACTCTTCCACCTCCCCAACTCTCAGCAGCCTCCCTCTATAACCTCACTATTTCCTCTACCACCGCACCCCCAACCCCTCTCCCACCCTCAATGTCCACTCCTTCAAACCCATACCTACTGCAACCATCAAAAAACTACTACAAAAACTAAAGCCTATTACCTTAACTCCTGACAGCCTCTAAGCCAAATACCTAAAAAAGCAGCAGATTAACTGACATATACATTTTCTTTTCCAATAAACCAATCTCTGAAGTTAAGTTATAACCCTAAAACCTGGGTAAAATCCTTTAGCTCACCACTACACAAATGTGGCAATCCACAGATGTTACCAACTGTAGACTAATAACTATATTATCTCCACAATCAAAAACTCTGGAAAAATGCATCCAGTCATAACGGCTCACTTTATCACTCAAAATAACCTATTCTCAGCAACACAATGTACATTCCATCCACAGTACAGTACAACAACCACTCTCCTCAGCTTTATAAAAGCAATAAAAAAGATGCAAGTAACTTAGTGATAGCCATATTTATGGACCTCTCCAAAGCATTCAGCACACTCTCACACCAAAATTAATCAAGAAAATGTGCACCTTAGGACTTCACCTCTCATATCTTGCCTAGTTTTCAAACTACTTGTCCAGTGGCAGGCTGTCATGTGACAAAGTGATATCTCCTCCTTTCTACCTGTGTCAGTGGAAGTCCCGCACTGATCTATTCTTGGCCCCTTACTCTTCAATATGTTTAATAACAGTGAACCTCCTAAAAGAGCAATTCACCCCACAAACACACTTCCAGGAATATAACTGGTGTGAAAAAGAATGAAGACAGTCTGTAGTCCACTAAATATTCTTTAATATACTTAAAATAAAAAAAACACAATGATCACAGAGATTAAGTGCTTTCATCCTACTTAGGGGACGTCATCAGAATGTCCTCATGAATCCCTTTACTCAGTTTATACTAAAGTTGCCCAATGATTGACCAAGTTAATAATGATTAAAGTGCATATCTCTTTTCTATATTATGAATCTAAGTCAGTTAATATACATGTAATATAGACACAAAAGAATACATCACAGATTGTTACAATGAGAGTATAAATATATAATAAATTAATTAAATACATAAATCCATCCCTAAAATGTTCCAATAATGTATACTGCATGTAATAAAAATAAATAAATAACCAATTACCTAAAACTTACAAATTTATTGTAATGAGTATTATCAATTAAATCCATGTTTTAATTTACCGTAGCTCTTAACTGAGGTGCCGGTTGCAAGGAAGTACTATCGTTTAAACTTGGGAGGGGAAAACATTCAACCTAATTTGCCATATAAAAACAACAAAAATGGTAACACAAGGAACCAGGGACAAAAGGATAAAAACAAAAGATTTTATTGAGTGCTTTCATCCTTACACAAGCAGAACTTCATCAGAATGCCACTAACTACCAACCAACCTTTATATATGCTTCATCCAACACTTAATTGATTAATTAAAAGCAATATATTTAAAGACCTATGCTCATAAAATATGTACAACACTATTATAATGCAGAAAAATATATGTTAAAGTGGCATAAATAAAAGATGCTAAATAAAAAGCAGATAAACAAGATGATGTAAACTAAATTGTAATAAAAGTCTGTAATTTAGCTGTTCTGAACAGTAATACAGGCTGGACAGATATGTGTTCATTAGTACCTGGAATTTCAAGTAGTTGCTTACAACTTAAGTTGTCACCTCAGTTCTTTGTTTGCTAAAAATAAACTCATGTCACCCCTGCCCCCCAAGGATTAGGTCTAATTTGTTCAAGAATAGAAAACTTGAATTTGCCATAAAACTGACAAGACGTGGATTGTTTAAACAAAGCATTATTCTAATTTTTCTTACTAATGTCGTAATTGTGCTCATATATTCACTTGCAAAGACTCTGCTCGGTTTTACCTACATAAAATGCAGGACATCCTGAGAATTTAGCTAAATACTCCACATCTTCAGGAAAACAATTCCCTTTACTAAAAACCACATGGGTATGGTTGCTATTTTCCAAAGTTAAAGTTTTTTTTTCAGTATATATGAGCAGTGATGACAGATCCCACATTTAACTCTTCCACCTTTAATTCTTTCCTGAATCATACTATAAATCATACTATAATTAAGCTCACCTTCAAAAAGACCTTTCATTGTAGGCCACTATACATGCCCTTTCAAAAGGCTTATTGTTGAAGCGAGTTGGGGGGGGGGTTATTATTCTGATACATCCCTTCCCCTAAGAGTGGTTTGAATTTCATACCCCATCCAGTAGTGACCTTGTGAATAGCTTCCTGAATCATTTTTTTCTGGATAACCCCTTTCCATAAACATCCTTTTGAGAGTACACATCTCCCC
>NC_056751.1:256912629-256940129 GCF_019279795.1 Protopterus annectens | reverse complement strand
ACTGAGTACAAAGCGGAAACCTGGAACCATCTAGCACATGATCTTACTAGTGCCACAGGCATCCCTCGGACTGGTGAGCAGGTCAGACACCACTACTCAGACCTGAAGAGATGCAAGGAGGACCGACTGAACCAGTGGATACAGGAGGCCTGTGAAATGGAAAATGCCCCACTACTGAGTATGTAGCCATGGAATGAAGTATGTAAGAATTGGTATTGTAGTCTATATTATGGATAGGTATGTCTCAATACCCCTTCATTTACTTCACAGCTGCAGGTGTCCGTGCTGTGAATCAGCAACCTGTGCAGATAGGCTGCTAAGGCTGCACCACCAGGCAGGTTAGTAATAATTCTGCATGTGTTGTCATATAAAAGAAGTGAGAGAGCCTGAAAAAAAGTGTTGTAACCCATTAATAAAGGTATAATAAGTGTTGAATAACCTCTCTGCATGTACTGTTATATAAAATAAGTGAGACAGCATGAAAATGTGGTGTAACTCATTAATAAAGGTATAATATGTCTTGAATAAAAGACCTCTGCATGCACTGATATATCAAATAAATGAGAGAGCCACTAGAAAAGTGTGTAATGTAATTAATAAATGTATAATTCTTGGAGTGTGGCCATGTCACTTTCTTCGATATGTTGTTGTACCCTTGCATTATAGAAATAGTACTGTTGTATTAAGCGCAGTCAACCCACACATGAGTAGGCCCATATAAAGTGGATGAAGGGAATGCCAGTAGCTGTTAAGCATATATACAGTCCTCAACTGTCGGTTCATGGCCGGCATGTACAGGTTAATCTGGCACATGAGTAGCTTGTTACTGTGTTCCCCAGAAATGTCATTGTGCTGCTAGAAATGTAGGGGGCTGTTAACATATACCTGATAATGTCACCTGAACACATCCAGATATGTAGATATATAAATATAAATGAAATATATAAATATGTAGCAGTAACATCCGCATCCAGGACAGTTTGTATGTCAGATACAGGTCAGGTATATCAAGAACTAGCAAAACACATTTCACAATTTAACGGACATTGCGTAGTGTAATAATACATGTAGGGGATATATAACTGCAGTTAATAGGAATTTAGTGTAAACTATAAGTGTATATAAGTTGTTAATGGAGGTATCTTTTTACACCCTACTGTATGTGCATAAACAATGCAATTCCACACCTCAATGGGTATGTCTAATCTCATAACATTTGTTGGGACACATGTCCTATTGGTTTATAAATATCTGCATTTACTTTGATGCATGTGCCCTGTTCACATACCTGCCAACAATCAATCCTGCATGCTGTTGGAATGTCCACTGTTGTTCTATATATACATGTGTGATGCTTGCTGTTCAACTGTTGGAACTCTGGTGTGTTGGGTTAATAGGAATACTACTGTATGCTGTTACAACTAAATTGGAATGCTGTTGGCTATTACTAACCCATATTGTCATTAAATCCTCCTAAACATAGAACGTATGGGAAGGGTGGTCCCAGCAGACCCACCTGTCCCACCTCAGCTGGTGATGGCACCTGGCACCAGCAGGTCTGGTGCCCAGGCCGGGACCTCCTCCTCCGTTGGTCCTGTGCCACCTTTGGGTGGAAGCACTGCAGGGGATGGGATTCATCCCCCCCATGCAAGCGTGGCCAGAGGAGGGCCACCTATCACCCTCCGAACGGTCCGGGCTGTGGTGTGTAGGGAGATCGAGCGTTCAGTCACTGATCCTCTACGCCAGCTCGAGGCAAGAGTGGCGTAACTCATGGGTGAGCCTGCCCCTCCTATGCAGCCCCCAGCACAGCCACCCTCCGGGCTGTAAAGGTGCAGTGGTGACTGCCCATGGGTGGGGATCTCAGTTCCTCTGTTGCCATCTGTGGGCTCATGGGCTTGCGATTTCCAAACATCCTTCCCCGTCAATGGTGTTCACCAACCCATTGTGTCATATTCCACCCCGTATGCCTCTTGTTTGTCTTGCCTGTTTACCTCCCCAACCTACCTCCCAAAATATACCTACTTCCCCTACCCCACTTTCCACTCTCACCTGCAAAGAAATGGGTAATCTGCTCCCACAAAAAAATGACGCCCCATTCATAGCTGCCCATTTTGCACACGTCTGCTGGGCACATAAACTGAAGTTTAATTGGCAGTACAACATACTTAGTTGTCCTCACCCCTCTCTCAAGGGTGGAAGGTTTCAAAGTTCCCTCCAAATTACTAGTATATGCACAGCTGTTGCTGTTAAAGAAATGGACAGCTATGGACCTTCCCTACACCAGTACTGCACGTCCCGAGCTGTTTTCCCTACTGTCTTTCCCTCTTTGTGCCCCTTTTTCACCACTTTCCTATCTCCCCATTTTCTTTTCTTTCAAAGAAATGAGCGCGGGGATTAGCAGGAGTAAGCACTTTTAAGCAGTAGTTAGCGGGTTTGCGTGAGTGTGCGCTTGTGTGGGCTTAGCTAAGTATTGCTAAGCGTCGCACAAACCCATGCAAACCCACTTACAACTGCTTAAAAGTGCCTTAGTCACCCTGCATGTGAGGGCCCTTGTTTTGCTCAGCAGCAAAATAAAACACCACTGTCAGTCTCGAACCCTGGACCTTGGACACACTAGACTGCATGAAGTACCACTAAGCCACTGTAGATATACAGCAGGTTGTTGCTGAAATATATATATCATGCATCAGAATGAGTGAATGTAAAGGAAAGATAGGAATGCCATAACACAAAACCTGTTCTGTGGAACTTTACCAGCAGTTGTTGTGGAATTGCATTACATGACTGTGATAACAGAACCAGACATTCTAGCAGTAAATAATGTTACAGCAGCACTTTACAACCCCCGCACAGTATCATAGCAGGACAATCCCCACCCAAATGTACAAAATACCTGTGTGTTTAAGGTCCAGCAAGGATGTAGGTAGGCAAACTCAGTACTGGAATTGTCCAGTTTTCATGAGCATCCCGTGATAATGTAAACAAAAGAAAAAGCACAAACTGTGCAGAAGTGAATACATTAATGTGCCAAATGAAAACATCTCAATAACTACGTATGTATGGCAGCTAATTGTATAAGTAGAAAAGAAACTACATACTCCCATGTATCTTGTGTTAGCATTTGTAGGGGTGAGTACAATTCTACACTGTCAACTGTGTACTGGAAGTGGCAACATTCAGGTGTGAGTACAACATTCAAATCAATGGCTACACCCCTAGCATCAGTTATAAGAAGTATACCAACCTTCTGACTTACACAACAGTGTCCACAGCAAACAAGCATGGTCCCCACTTTGGAAAGCTGAAAGGGCTATGCCTACCTGACTTAGCGATCTATAGCATTGGGTTGCTATGACAGTGAGTACTGCAAGTACCACACAGCAGGCTGCATGCAATTGCCAAATGGTGGCCACTAATTGGTGCAGAGGCCATCACATGCACATCTGCAGATACCTATAAAAGCAGGCTGTACTTGCTGTCCACACATGCAATTATTTCATTGCAGGTATGGAGGGAGAGAGAGAGCGAGAGAGAGAGAGATGGACACAGATGCAGACAACAGCAGCAGAAAAAAAGAAAAAAGATTAAAAAATATATATGTATCGAAAGAAAAAGTAATATATTGAAAGAAAAAAATATATGAATATATTGAAAAATATATATTAAAAAAATAAAATATATTGAAAAAATATATATTGAAAAAAAAAAATATATATATATATATATATATATATATATATATATATATATTGAAAAATAAATAATATATTGAAAAAAAAATTATATTGAAAAAATATATATCTCAAAAAAAAAAATAAGATATAAAAAAGACATCTATTACAAAACACACGGAACCGACAAATATGAAAACATACAAAGGTAAGGTATGTAACAGCTATGTATTTACTGGCATGTAGTAGATGTTTATGAAGAGTACTCTACATAGTTTGAATCATCCATATGTGGCAGCAGTACGTATCTATGCACAGATGCCCTGCATAACTACTGGCATGGAGAAATCAGTGTGTAGCTGTGTGCAGTGGGATATGACTGTGACATATGTAGTTCAGCATTAAATGTCAAACATCTGATCCATGTTATCTGTGTTCTGTACAGTAGTGTGTACAATGTCTGTTTGGGGGAGTAGTGCATACGGTTATATAAACATGGATGTGACAGAGTAACAAATGCATGATAGTCATATTAATGTGTAGCTTAGCATTGGCAACAGCTGTACCAGGCTAGTATGCTAATCTAACATTTGCAGCTATATATACACCCTCTAATATTACTGTGTGCTCACATGTGACACCTGTTTATGTTGCAGCAAGGCCCAACAGGTCAGCAGTGAGATACACGAACTTACAACAGTGTGGACCTTGTGTGTGTATGGCACACACATACGGAGAGATCTGTCTGTGTCAGATATATTAGCATCTGTACATGTGCATAGAGCAAGGGACATACTGCAACTGTTTGTGAAGGGTGGACATATATATGTTGTTGAAGGTTGTTATGTGCATATTTCTATGTAGGTTGTAGTGTGTGGCAAACCAGACAGCATACAGTGCTGGTATATGATATGTGGTGGTTAAACGCTGTGGGTATGATTCATCAGGTTTGCAGTGTTGCAGCCAGTGATGCCTGCTAAAGCTACATGGGCTGAGAACACCTTCAATGCATTCCGCACAACACTGTGCAATATTATGACATAACTGTATACCTCACAACCTTCACATAATTGATATCCCCACCATGAAAGATGGACTGTATATGTGCTTATATGTATATCTATATGTACACCAATGGATGTTTATATGTATGTGTGTATATATATATATATATATATATATATATATATATATATATATATATATATATATATAAATATAAATATATAAAGAGAGAGAGAGAGAGAGAGGGAGAGAGACAGGGTCATATTTACTGCAACAGATGCCTGGTGACAAAGCCATGGACTCAAGCTCAATGTTGACACTGCATTGGCATCCCTTCTTGCAAAAACTCTGTACCCATTAACTACCACATAGGTGGTAGTCTACTAAACACTAAAGGTGTGATAAGAGACCATGGGACACAGGTGGACAGTGGTCTCCCCTTAGATAATCACAGTGCCACACTAGTCATGTCATCTGTCTACGTGGCACACATCATCACAAAAGGTGTGTCATCTAGGGAGATATAGGTCAGTGTTCTCCTCTACTCATCACACATAAAGCCCATTATAGAGTACAATGCCCCATGTGGTATGTACCTCACAAAACATCTACAGCAACTGAAATGACACAGACATACCTCACAAATAGTAATACCAAATAGATGCCCTATGCAGATCGTCTCACAAACCCTCAGCTAGACTGTGTTGCATACCACCTACCCATAGGTGACCTCTGCCTAACATACTAAGCTATGTCAAACCCAGAGCTGTTGGACATGCTCTACGTAAACAGATCACAATCCCTATGAGCTACATGCTCTAGGGACCTAAACCTTGTGACCTCAATAAACAGCACATGCTGGAGGGATAGATTCCTATCTCAGAGACATCCCATACTTTGAAACAAACCACCTATCAATAGCAAACAAAGCTCCTAATTAGCAGTCATCATAAATAATCCTGATGATTGTATGGGAGATAGGAAATACACCCCGGGAATCACCTCTGTGGCTCTGCTTGTCAGGGCCACGTGAAACATAATTACCTGTGTGTCAAAGGCCAGGGTAGTGTATGGCTAGACTTCTATAGGCCCTAGGGTCAATAGCCTATTACCTAACTATGAAGCGATACACACCCACATGTACTTGTTGCAATAATTGCTATGTGAGGTTGACTGAGTGTGATGGTGAATGTGTTGGTGAATGTGTCAGAGTTCTGTATATGTGTGATAGCTTAATGGGAAACTGTTTCTGTCATGGTATTATGTGTCCTAGCTGTGATCCCAGCAAAAGATGTGTATGCAATTGCTAGGTGGAAAAAGCAGTATGCCATACGGTCTGTCATAGTCCCTTGGTGTCGACTGGGGTGTCCCATTGTAGGCTAAAGCAGTACATGTATGCTTATTGAGTGTTACTGCTGGTGAATCCAACTCCTGTATGAACTGTAGTACTACGTGAAGCTGTATGCCTAAACAGCACAGTATGGTGTATGTCCACATTTCTTGGAACCACTCTTTTGTGTGTTCCCTGTAGTCCTCACAGATTACATACCTCAGGCATAAGGCTTTGTAACTACTGACACACAGTACTGTATGGTACACAGGTAAAGGTCATCTGGGTTGCCATACCTTTGTGTCTGGTATGTATGTCTGATGTGTGTGTGGGTATGCCTGTACCATGGTCTTGGTCATATGTGTGTTACAGGATATAGGTGCGTATCTAGCAACCTGTATAGTCTAGTACAACAGTATGCCACCTATATTAACGAATGTGCACATATGTTAGGCAGGGTTTTGCCATCAATGACTAGTGAGGTATACTGGTAATACTGTAACTGGACTTTACAATCATTGCAATGGATTACATATTTCTTGATGTATTAGCTTGATATATACCTCCTGTGGCTAGGTGGTGCATTATGTTGCATATAGTGTGCCATGTACTGTTGTATAGTCTTACATACTGGTTTATCTTTGTTGCTGTGCAAAACATGGTTTGATATGTAAAGTGTGCCAGGCACTGTCAGGCAGTTGTGGGCTGAGCACTGATATGTGGTATTGAAAGTGTGTATCCTCTGACAGCCAACAGGCTGCTATATATAGCAGTTAATTGATAGCTGTACTTTAGAATGTTGTGTGCCACATGACTTGCTCACACATATTGTTTCATTGTCTTCCAGGGTCATGGCCCACCATCATAACACCACCTATAGCCCGGCAGAGGAGGAACAGATAATGACAAGCCTGGTGCAGCACTATGCCCTGCTGTTCTCCAGAACCAGCCAGGACCAGCATGAGCGGACTGCACTGTGGCAAGATCTTGTCTGTAGGGTAAATGACATAGGCATGCATAACTGGACATATGAGCAGGTACGCCATCACTGCAGTGATTTAATTAGACATGACCGGCAGCATGCTTCTGATATCTGTAGACAACAGCTTGCCACAGGTGGTGGGGTAGCCATCCATCCCCCCTCACCAGAGTGGAGGAGCTGCTCCTGAGCCAGGTGGCTCCTGGCCAACAACAACAACAAGTAACATGTATCATCATGGAGGCCGGAGCCACCCTGCAAGTTGACATGGAGCGTGCAGGTAACATGGAATAGCTGTAGACTACTGTTACCTCTATTGGTAGAGCATGCTTATGTGAGATGTGTACTGTGGTGTTAGAAGATGTGGTGCCTAGTGTTGTGCAATACTAATAATTAGGAATATAATCTGTAGGCCTGTGACTGTCAACCGTTGTACTACTGTAACATTGCAAACACACAGTAGCAATGCCACAGTTGTTGCCACTGACAATCTGTCTCATATCCTTGTAGGTCCCTCTGGTGTAACAGCAAGGCAGCAGACCCATGCTGGTGAGTGTGTTCTACATTTACTATTGCTAATTATATGTGCATGTCATAGGTGAGGTGTAGGCCATGTACATGTATCACACCTACGCATAATGCATGCTGTGCATGTTTGCTATGAGACTATGCACATCCCAGTAACGTGGGTAGCTGCCTAAAACACATACAATACACAGAGCATCCCACACAATTGTGGCAACACTGTAGTGGACATTGGATAGGCAGAGTCGATACACATGCACACAACATACACAACTTTGTCATACGCAGTACACGTTAACATGCTACACATGGCATATTCAGACACCTGTTGTAAGGTCACACTCCAGTATCCCAAATTTCATCCACACAGCACACATAATATACCTGAGGGGTAGATGCCTCTCATGTGGCTGTGCAACACTCTTCAACACATAACACATTCATGTTAGGCAATGCCCCCTATTGGGTACCATACAAACCCATGTAACAACTTGCTGTGAAATGGTGAATGTAGCCATGGTACTGCAGTTCCGGTACAGCATGGTATGTGCTGGTCTAGCACACATTAATAGCCTAGAGTGACCACATGATGCTGCATGATGATGGCTCATGGTACTACACCCCATTCAGTTACAGTGACCACGGTACCACACATAGCATTAACTGCTATGCACCTCAATGTTGTGTGTGTGCAAACATATGCACCAATACATAATATATGCATAGCAGTCACCATTTGTACAAAGTGACACATATATGTCTTGTAATTCTATTGAGTGTATAGGTCACATGACACACACTGTGTTCATGTGATGTTTAATGTTACAGTTGTGTTGTAGCATGCCATGTCATGGCGGGCACTGGCATGTCCACAATATGCCCTACACTCACCATAACCACTGTACAATGGCTATGTTGAGCAATGGTATTCCATCAGGTATACATGCACCACTCATCCTGTGTGTATACATAGCATGCATGTGCTAAACCTGTGTCCACAATTATCTGCTAAAGACACAGATGCTCTAATCAGAAATGGATATCTATGTGACACACATATACACATCCATCCATGGTATGTATACCTGTGAGTGATGGTGCACAGGACACTGCATAGCTTTTAATACTTGCACAACAATGTTGTGTCCATGTACATATTGCGTTCCAGGGTGAGGCCAATCACTGAACAACAACACACATGCATCAAAGCCATGTATACTGTTATTAGCAAGGGCTGTCTACATCCACACTGCATGCTGTTGAGCAACACACATCCTGCATGCTGACACATGTGATATAACTGTTTGCCTTGTGATACTGTACCCCACCATCACCCGCTATTGAGTATGTTCTGGATTGCTGGTGGTGTGTGTGTGTGTGTGTGTGTGTCTGTTTTAGTGAGGAGTGCATTTGTGTGCATGTGTTCATGTGTGCATGTGTGCATATGTTCATGTGTGCATGTGTGCATGTGTTCATGTGTGCCGACATCATGTACAGGTTGTAAAGTGTGTTTCCTGTCTTCCTCTCACAGGAGCTGACTTTGGGCTGGTTCACTGCAGTGGGGAAAATAATATCACTGAGCAAAATAGTGATGATAATGATAGGTGTGTTGAGGCACAGGCATGTTTGCCAGGGTCTGTCGTTGGGCCACCAATCGACAATACACAAGTGTCCACCTCATCCATGTTCATGTGTGCATGTGCTCGTGTGTGCCGACATCATGTACAGGTCGTAAAGTGTGTTTCCTGTCTTCCTCTCACAGGTGCTGACTTTGGGCTGGTTCACTGCAGTGGGGAAAATAATATCACTGAGCAAAATAGTGATGATGATAGGTGTGTTGAGGCACAGGCATGTTTGCCAGGGTCTGTCGTTGGGCCACCAATCGACAGTACACAAGTGTCCACCCCATCCATGCACACAGTCATACTGCCAATACATCCATCACCAATGACCTTAGCTGAGGGACAGTGTACAGTCAGCATTGGCCAGGACAGTGTGGTATCCATGGTACATGCATCCCAACACAGCAGCCATACCCAGATGTCTGGAAGGGTACCAAATAGGCAGATGTCCAGGGGTTCTCATCGGAGCACTGCTGCTCATCATGCAACTGGCAGACGTGCCAAAGGTCTTACAACCTCACGCATGTTCCAGGCTGTCATGGAGGCACAGGCACATATGGAATGGTACACCAGACAGGGACTAAGGGCACAGAGGGCACATAACACCACCGTAATTGACAGTATACATGACCTAGCAGGTGCCATCTGTAATTACACTGAGGTCATTGATAGACGTTGGGGAAAGACATTAGATGTTCTCCACAATGTCATGTCCATGTGTCAAGACAGTGCGGGATGGTTGAGCCATTGACGTGGACGTATGCCAGCAACATCAGCAGCTGGCAGTCGCCGCAGACGTCCCTCAAGTCACAGCCGCTCCTGTAGTGCCAGTACCAGCCCCAGCAATGTTGGGGGTGGGCTGTCCATAGAACCTCCTAGAAGACCCCATGCACGTGGCTCTGGACAGTCCCAGCAGGGACCTGTGTCCAGTGTACATCCATCTACCTCTGGGGATAGTACCCAGTCTGGCTTAGTACCTGATAGTGTCAGTAGCACCCCTGCCAGGCACAGGTACCATATCCGTGGCCAGAGACGGTGATCTGTAAAGCCTGGCAGGTACAGTCTGTGGCTGTCCCACAAATACCCGTATATGGCAGCCACATGGTGGAACTGTGTGCATGCAGACACACACACGCACACATGAACCAGACAACTAGGGCTAACACATACCCGCACACATTACATCAACATTGGCCCATAGCAGTACTCTTGCCCCTCACACACACACATACATGTCAATTGGATGGCTCACTGTAGGCCTCTGGCAAACCAACAACACACCCTGTGCATATGATGAAACCTGTGCCACCTCCTGTCATTTGTAACATCGATGCAGAAACAGGCTACCATGGTGCTGATGCACAGGGTGACTTTATAGCAGTATAGCAATGTTACCATGTTGTCAGCAGTAGAGTGTAATGATATGCTTGAAGGTGTAGCTGAGCAGGCATGATGCATTAAAGCTGTGATTGCCATTGTAGTATTGTTTACACCAGTGTTAGTTGAAATAGTGTATTGTCCGCCCACGTGCCACTTGGCTGATGTGTGTAGTATTGGCAGCATGTGTTAGAGAGTGGACAGTATGTGTGGGATGTGTGTAGCACAGATTTTCAGGTGTACATTTGTGAACATGGTAGAGGTGCACTGTCTGCATGTACGTGCATAGTGGACACATGGGCAGGGTGACATGCTCTGTATTACACAGTAACACTCCATAGTTTCTATTGGTGGCCAGTATGCATTGTACTACACACATTTCGGAACCTGACTACACATGTGTGTATGACATGGTTTGACACTGTGCTGTGGGTGATACTGTTACTATCTGTCATTGTTTTGCATTCTGGTAGTATACATAACTTCAACAGCCTGACCATAACCAATCGTTAGATGATGTCTTGACAACTGACACACAGATGTAGGACACACAGCAACATTTGGATCCTTCAGGTACTATACTATGCCAGTAACCAGTGGTATTCATCTGCACCCATTACTGAGACCACTCCTGTTTGGCATATAGCTCTCTTAGGTACAAGCAATCACAGTATGGATATGTCCGTCCATGTCTGGTGATGCATACTGTGGCCTATAATGCATTCTCCAGATGACACACACATCCTCCACAAGGGTATCATACAGACAGATACCTGTTGTCAAACCCATGCTGCAAAGCTATAAGCCAAACTAAGCATAGTCATCCACCTTTACGGAACATAGTATCCCCACAGTACCACATAGGTAGTAGCCACCAACATGATGAACAGGTACCAATGTGTACATGCAACCAAGTATTACGTCATCTCTCCTTTGATAATCACATTTCCTAAGGTATTTTTGAAATCCCTCAGTGGATAACATAAGCAATAAGTGGTCTGCATGCATATCCACAAAAGTTGTTGTACTCCTATAATGAAGAGTCATCATTGACAGACTTTGCTGCGTTTGAACAGGACTGACATATACCTCGGCCATAAACTCTCACTCACACAATTCAATAGAAACCGTAATGAGTGTGTGTGACATGGATGACCTAGGCCAGGGATCACTGCAGTGGCTGGCCTTGTCACAAGCATACAGATGTGACCTAAGGTCTGGGAAGCAGCAGCACAGTCTGGTAAAGATGACAGCTGTGCTCTTGGAGAAAGCAGGGTTCCCACACATGCAATAATTGAGGTAACATGTACGTATATGTATTTGCCACACAGCTACCTCACATGTGCAATGCATACTGATATGTCATACAGTAGTAAAAGCAAAACCCACAACACATTGACCAACAGTGTCACACATACACTCATCGAGTGCAGGATTCAAACCCCTACCTAACTATTTCATGATACTAGAGGAATACGCATTAACACAACGTGCTATACACATTACTGGGAGGTCTCTTTTCCACAGGTATATTTGTAGGATGGTGACATCATCAGACTATACAAAGTGGGTTACATTAGGTGGGCTACATAGAAGGAATGTCTGAACACTTTGGCCATGTGATCATCAAAGGGGAGTTTACTATCTACCTGTGTCCCCAGGGCCATAATGACTTTCTCCATACATACTGGATTACCACCTATGTGGTAATTTGCGTGCACTTTGTTTTACCCAAAGGGGATGACTATGCATTCTTTGGCATTCAGCTTGAGGGCATTGTTCTGACACCAGGTATCAGTCTCTGTAAGACACTTCTGCTGGATGTCTGTGTCAGCCATAGAGTCGATTATGGACCACAGTTAGCAGTCATCTGCAAACCTGCAAATCTGCAAACCTGTTCATCCATATACCTCCTGTGCTTGCCTGTACCTCTGAGCAGTATCTACTGAACAGGTGGGTTCCCAGGACCAAGACCTGTAGGATGCCATTTGTGACTGGCTTGGAGTCGGACATTGCACCCGCAACTCTGAACGTTCCACTTTGGTCTTGGGAAGTTTGCAGTTTGCTTTTGAAAATGTCTTCACAGTGGTTTCATTGACTGGGTGGGGGGGGGGGCGGGATGTGGATGTCCAGTGTGATTACTTTATGATCTGATATTACCAGTGAGGGGTTTATCTCTGTTGTGGAACACTGGTACCTCATGTTGGTGATGATCATGTCCAGTATGTTGTCATCTGTAGTGGGCGTGGTGACCAGCTGTTCCAGGGTGTTAGAGTTTTTAAACTCTAGGAAACATTGGGCAAAGGACGTTGTACACAAGTAATTCTCCCACTCAATGTTTGGGTAGTTGTAATCTCCTCATATAATGGTGTTTGATAGGACCTTTATATTTTCCACTGTTCTCAGGAATACTCAGTTAGGTTCCTGAGACAAGGTACATGATCTGTAGCAGGCTACAATCTGATGAGCAGCTTTGCCCAATGTTAGTTGCACTTGCATGGTCTCCAAGGCCTCATGCTGTGCCACTAACCTGAAGGTGTGGGTATCGATAAGGTAAATGGGGACACCCCTTCCTTTTGTATTTCACTCGTGGTTTTGGATCCAAAGGTGAGAGGGATTGTGAGAGTTTTACGTGGAGCATGTCCAACAGCTCTGTGTTTGACATAGCTTTGTATGTTAGGCAGTGAACACCTCTGAGTAGGCGATATGCAAGGGAGTACGGATGGAGCATTTTGAGATGGTCTGTGTATGGCATGTATTTCAGGCCACTAATGCTTTTTGTGAGGTATTGCTGCAGGCTTTCCAGTTGTTGTAGTTGTCTTGTGAGGTACATAGCAAAAGTGGAGTTGTACTCTATTATAGTTCTAGTGAGTGATGAGTAGAGGGGAACAATGTCCTCTTCTATTCTGCATGAGACACATTTTGTGATGAGGTGTGCCACATAGGAGAGTTTCCTGACGACTGTGGGAATGTGATTATCACAGTTGTGTCCACTGTCCACCTGTGACCCAAGGTCTCTTGTCACACTTTCAGTGTGAAGTATACTACCACCTATGCTGTAGTTCTTGGCTACAGAGATTTTAACAAAGGGGATGACAATGCACCTTTTGGCATTGAGCTAGAGCCCATGGCTTTGACAACAGCCATCTGTCTCAGTGAGGCCCTTTTGTAGGATGTCCACATCTTTAGTGTTTACAATTATGGCTCTTAGTTTGCAGTCCTCTGTAAACTTCAGTAGCCACAGACCTTCCATGTTAAAGTTTACTTCAGGGAAGTAGATACTACACAGTATGGAAAGTTATCTGGTCCCATGGCTGCTGTGATACTGGCTTTGGAGAGTGTTTTTTACCTGTGCAGCTATGATGAAAGCAAATTTGCAGTCTTCCATTATAGAGATGTGCTCTTTCATGGGTGAGAGGGGTGTAAAGTTAACACTGATCCTATCTGCCAGGATTGTTGGCAATATCAGTTGGGTCTGTATATTTAGTGCCATTAAGCTGTAACTCAGAACAGATCTGAGTGTAGCCATGACATGGACCTGTCTGTTGGGCAGAGATCTCCTGAGTAGACAGTATGAAACAGAGTACAGATTGGGTTACATTCAGTCTTGTTGCATAGGGCAACTATTTGAGGCCAGTAATCCTCTTGTTAAGGTACTTCAGTGGTCTTTCTGGCTGCTGAACGTGCCTAGTCAGATTCATCGCAAGTGTGTTGTGGTACTCTCTGATGGGTCTGATGACTGCTGAGTAGTGGGAACCTCCTTTGACCTACATGCACAGACCTTGGCAGTTTGTGTGAACACATAGCATGGTTTTCTGACTACTTTGTGAATGTGTTTCTGGAAGTAGAGATGACTATCCACATTGGTCCATAGATCCCTTATTATCACATACTACTGTGCTACAGATCCTGGCGTCCAATGTCACGTATATTAGATTGCGACTTCATAGCCTACACAACCCACATCACACCACCTGGCCTGATGTTCTCTGTCTGCATAGGCCTGTGGGGGAGGTTACCCATATGCCTCTTTAGGGACATGATACAGTATATCTCTGTGTTTGCATTACTGTACAATTGTCCTGCTGTGTCTGTGCAACTGAAATGCTATCATGGCTTAGTGGTTCAGTACTGTGACTATAGTGCACAGTATCCTGGGTTCGAGCCCTGTTTTTTATTTTCATGCTGGGCAGACCAGACTGCTTAAGGAACAGTAAAGCAAATATGAGCATGTTTACCTGACTTTGCTTAACTTTGCCCGACCTTGCCCGACCTTGCCCAACATTGCTCAACGTTGCCCAACATTGCGCTAGTTAGCACGGGCAATTTTGTTTACATATACTAAATATTGGTAAATGCTGCTTAGCACTGATTTATATTGCTTAAAACATGGCAATCATGCCTCTGGTGGTGCTGCAGGGCTACCTATGTCAGATGCACATACTACACTCCCTATACATGTTTGGAAACAGGTAGTGTCAAGTTAGGCATCCCTTTTATTTTATGTGTGAATCAGAGAGAGGTATCATTTCCAGGGTTCCTAATGAGCCAATGTATGTGCTATGTGTTGCCTCTTTGCCAAGGCCAAGGCATACTGGGCATGCCTCCTTCTGCCTACTGGGGCAGGCTCAGGTTGTTCCTCCTCCGAGTCATGCTGTACCTGTGCAGGCCTTGGCAATGGTGGGGGGCTGTTTGGCCCTGCCCCATACTGTTCCTGCTGCAGCTGTTTTCGCAGGATCATATTGTGTAGCATGGCACATACCATGACAATTTGGGTACATGTAGTTGGTGAGTACTGCAAGGCTCCACCAGATGTGTCCAGGCACCAGAACTGTGACTTGAGCATCCCAAACACATGCTCGATTACATTTCGTGTTTCTGCGTGTGCCTCATTATGGAGTTCTTGTTCAGGTGTGTGTGCATTTCTGATGGGTGTCATCAGCCACGGCTCCAGTGCGTCTCCAGCATCCCCCACTAGGTGACCGTCAGGGATGTCCCCATTGGCAAATGTCTGGTACAGCTGCATCAGATGCCAGATATGGGAATCGTGGTAGCTTCCAGGGCAGCCAGCACACACATTCAGTATTATGCCCTAGGCATCGCACATGAACTGGCAGTTGATGGAGTGGAAGCCCTTGCAGTTGATGTAGGCCCTACCCTGCTCACCGGCTGGTGCTTTGATGTGTATGTGTGTGCAGTCAATTGCACCCACTACCTCAGGGTATTCCGCTATTTGCTGGAAGAGATGCATATTGCTGACCAATACCTCATGGGAATTGGGGAAATATACATGATCACCAACATGTGCTGACATGGCATTCAGGAACTGGTGCAGTACCCTGGATGCTGATGCCTGTGAAATCCCCATCATATCATCAGTTGGTATCTGGAAGGTACCTGTTGCTAGTATTCTTAGGCCAACACATACTTTGGTTTCCACTGGGATGGGTTCCCCTCTGTTGGTTTTGTGTGTGAGGCGTGGCCTGCACAGCTCATCAATTTGCTGCAGGAGCTCTCTGTCCACTCTATAGCGCTCCACTATCTCCAGCTCATGTAGCCCCTGGTGGTTACCCTGGGTTTGTACACTCTTCTCCGTCTCCTCACTGTGGGTTGCTCAGCAACATTCACAATGGCACCACCCTCAGCATCTTGCACATGTTGCCTTATAATAGCAATGGCAGCCCCTAACATTTTTTGTCTCAGTTAAGCTTTTTAAGTTTTCACTTCTCTTTGTATACTGCAGTGTTGCAGTGTTCCTGAGTAAAACATGAGGGAAATGTTGTTTGCAGAGTTTTAAGTGCTGGGCTGGGCTAGTGTACTGCCTGTGTAATTGGCTGATTCTGATTGATTTCACCTGGCAGCTCTGCTACTTCTCCTTGGTTAACTTCCTACTACTACTTTTCCTTCCTTTTCCCTTTCTGTTTCCACAGGGGGCAGTGCCGCGCAAACAACCGCAAATACGCACACATGAGCGCGCACACACGCACACAGCCTTACACAGGCTTACACAGGCTTAGACGGGTGCACATCCATGTACACAGGCTTAGACAGCCTTACACAGGCTTACACGGGCGCACACATGCGCACACAGGCTTAGATGGGTTTACAGGCATGCACACGCACGCGCACACAGTGTAAGCATCTTTGCAAGAAACTTTGGTGGTAGCCACGGCGTACACCTTTGGTTGCTGGGTTTCAGTTCAGACAACTATAGACATGCCTCTTCCAGTCCTGAGTAACTCACAGCAAACACATGCCACTCTGGTCCAATAAGCTTACAGTCTTTGATACATACTCCCTCATGATGTCACCTATCTTCTACTCTGTTACTCCCCTAATCCTACTCTTACACTCTAGGGACATGGTTCACATGGCGGGGAAAATTGGGATTCACTATCCTTATACTCATTTGCATAGGATTGCCTACTAATGCTTGGTTACATCTCTCAGACTGAACTACCCCCTTAGCAACCACTACTCAGTAGCCATGTTGTCTTCAGCCTGCCATTCACTAGCATGGCAGATGGATATTTTTAATAAAATGCCTATTTTTGGCTTTTATTTTTTTTTCTGGTTTTTAGAGCGCCGCATGTTTGCGAGGCGCTGCGCTACACTTAAACATCGGAGATCGGGGGAAAAAATTATTTTTTATTATTTTGCAACACATATAAATGCCAATGGCCTTTGGCATGATTCCTCAACTGGATGCATCCTTATTTGGAGCTGTCATTGCTCCGTTTTGCTATTTGCAGAACGGTACTCAGTTACCAACGGAGTACATTTCTGCAAATAAGACAACTCTTACTCGGACAGGTTAGTGTTTCCTGGATCGCAAATTTACCTCATTTGCATAGCTTTCAGCAGCAAATGAGGTAATTTGCATAACCTAACACTGTCCGTGCAAGAGTCGTTTTAGGAGCTCTCATGCACGCCCCTGCCGGCTGTTCCTGGATCGCTCGGCAGACATATTGGCTGTCTGGAGTCTTACTCTATTCTTAGACTCCGTGCAAGCCTTCATGAATCCAGCCCATATATATATATATATATATATATATATATATATATATATATATATATATATAAAAACCTGATAATTTTTTGTGGTAAATAACATTATAACATTCCTTTGGTGAAGCTCTTGGTGACATTGCTTTGTGCTATGGTGCATCCACATATGTATTATATGAAAAATCCTTGTTCATCTATAGAAAAGTAAGGAAAATATATGAACACATTGTAAAAATGGTAAAATAACATTTTGAGCCTAATCTTCACTCAGAAAAACTCTGTTTAAAAACCACATGCACAAAATGTAACATTGAAACAATATATTGTTGAACTGAAACATTATGCCAGGAGCAGGACATTTGATTTCATTTTTGTAGAAGTACTTTGATACAAATTTGTGAATGGCATTTAAATGAAACCTGAAGTACAGAACTTCTTTCTGCTTCACAACAACAGTACCACAGAAAGTTTTATGCAGTAGTGGTAGCGGTATGAGGCTTAGGTCGGTGGTACAGACATAGTCAAAATGCAGGTAAATGTTGCCAAAGGTAAAACGTTTTACCATTGAAATAAAAAAACAAAAATCACTCAATACAAGTCTGTACTTATTGTAATTATAAAGAGGCTGAATGCCATAGCTTTGGAAAATAGTGCATATTACATAAACAGCAAACAAATCCAAACCAGCCCAGAAGTTGAAAATGTTGAAACACAGGTGCCCAGTAGGAAGGTAACTGGAATAAAGAAGCTGAACCACAATAAAGTAAAATCTTTTTTAATACAAAATGGTGAGCTCTTTCACAGTGGTAACCATTGCTTCATCAGACAGTTCATTAAAACAGCAACAGCACTTAAATACTTTAATTCATTACTAAAACAACCAATCCTACCACTCAAAGTTAATTCAGCACTCAGAAATCAATTAATTACTATGGTTACGTTTTGCCCTTAGTTAATTGCTGAAGTCAGAAAAACTCTGTTTAAAAACCACATGCACAAAATGTAAAGACAAGAACATGTCTATAAATATAAATAAAATACATAAAAAGTCAATGAATAAATACATATACTCATGTTCCCCATTTAGTAACTATTTATGTGCATAGATATAAATATAAAAATATATATAAAAGTATAAGCAGTACACACTCAACAACTTAATACATATATTCTGCTAATAAATGCACATGTTGTCCACCTAGTAAATACATATGCTTTAATACATGCATCTCAACAAGTGCTTGTTTTTAGTGGTATCTATGCTGGAAGCAGCTCAAGAAATACTGTCATATTGACCCAAAGGCCTGCATGTGTTTATGTAGTTTTCTCTTGTTAAAATAGTATTATTATTTTTTATTTTAACCTTTTAGATTGTAGCACTGGCTTCAGTGGAACACTATCATTCAGACCCAAACCTCTGTGTCCTCCTAAATGCAAAATCCATTTTACTTCCATATTTTCAGTATTATTGACTATGTCCCCCATCCTATTGCTGACATTCTGAATGTGTAAAACCTGAAACAAAAATATATGGTCAGACCCTTATCCAATGTATGCTTAGCCAAAGCACTATACAGTTGCCCTATTCTAGTGCAGTAAAGGTGACCCCTTATCCGTTCCCTAAGGTGACTGTTAGTTTTGCCAACACAGAAATGGAAACATGTTGTGCAGTTAGCTACATACACTACATTCTTAGCATTGCAATCAGCAGAATTCCTTAGCTCCCATAAATGCCCTGTTTCAGGGTGCTAAAAACCTTGACTCATCTATATAAATGCACTGTATACATTTTCCACATCTATGGGTACCATTCACTTTGCTATCCATCAGAGTAGGTATCCTTGGATAGCAAAGCTGCTGTTTTAGATTTTTCTTATTTCTAAATGCAAAATGTGGCTGTCCACCCACTATGTTGGTAGTATCCTCATCTACTAACAACATATGCCAATTTTGTTGTATGATGATTTAAAACCTTTTCACATCTCTTGTATATGGTAAAACCATCGGAATGTATGGTAATACACTATTCCTGATACCTACCCTGTCATTACCTGCTCTATCAGAGTAGTAGGGCTTAGCTTTACCTTTCCTTTCTTTGTGTACATTATGGTACACTTTATCAATTTCATGTTCACTATACCCCCTAGTAATGAAACCTGTTCTTAGCTTAGTTAATTAATTTGTATACACTTCCCATTGACAACATAGGCGAGATGTTGTCATTGCCTGACGTCTGATTATGTTAGGAAAAATCTTAGGGTTATGCATACTGTTTCTGTGTAGAAAAGATGGTCTGTAGCATTGTTTCCTATGTAATTTCATAGCCCATTGGTCATTTTCTCTGTATATGGTAACGTCCAGGAAGTCTAAACTCATCTCAAAACAGTTCATCGTAAACTTTAAAAAGTCACTAGTGGTATTTAGGTATTCATACAGGGATTTAAGATGTTCACCATCACCTTTCCAAAAAATAAAAAGATCATCTATGAAACACCTATAAAAGGCTATTTGGGGATTACCTAACAGATATTCATATTCCCAGTTAACCATAACCAGGTTTGCATATGTGATGGCACAACTTGTGCCCATGGCAACCCCTGACAATTGCTTATAGCATATGCCATTGAACATAAATATGTTGTGCTCTAGTACCAATTCTAGTAACATACAGAGAAAGTCTATCTTAGTATTAGAGAACTTTCCCTGCCTTGTCAACACTGATTTCACCATGCTTATCCCCTGGTCATTGGGTATACTTGTAAATAAAGACACTACATCTAGTGTGGCCAGCATCCCTGTATCTGCTGTTCCCATTTGCTTCACTGCCCCATAAAGGTCCACTAAAAACTGTTCTGTGTCTTTCAAGACATATGCATATTCATTGAGTGCTGTCGTCAGTTCCTTATCCAGGTATATAGAGATAGGTTCTGTTATCCATCCTGCCCCTGCTACTATAGGTCTAAATTTCGGATTATATGGGTCTTTGTGTATCTTGAGGAGGCCATGGATTTGAGGTATGAGTGGATTTTCAACAGTAAAATAATTAAAAAATCCTTACTTAATAGTTCCATACACATGCATTCTTATAAGGTACTAGCAATCTGTTCACTCATTTCAAACACAATTGTTGTTGGTACTTCAACATATACATTTGGATCCAATAACATTTTTTGCATAGCTGGATTATAAAAGTCAGCATTCAATATCACCACTAGTCCCCCTTTGTCAGCGGGTCTTATAACTATGCTATCATTAGTCTGCAAGTCACACAATGCTTTGTGCTCACTCTTTGTCAAATTATACTTTCCTTCTTCTAAAAAACTATTGTTTCCTGTGCTATAAATGGCATTTTTATAAGCTTTTAAGAAAGTTTCTATATTATGCGGCAATACTGGTACATACAGACTGTTTTCCTCAGACTGAACATCCCTTGTTCATAGGTTCATAGGTAGGTACTAGGCTATCGGCTCAAGGGCCTACATAAGCCTAGCCACCAAGGTTCCCTGGCTTACGCCACCCAAGAAAGTTATTTTTCTGTGCCACTGTCGAGCAGAGACACAGAAGTGATCCCTGGGGTGTATTTCCTATTTCCCATCCACTCATCAAGATTTTTCTTGAAGAGTGCTAATGAAGAACTTTGTTTGACATAGATGGGTAGCCTGTTCTAGAGTATGGGAAGTTTCTGGGACAGGAATATATCCCTCCAGCATGTCCTGTTTATTGTGGTGACAAGTTTTAGGTCCCTAGAGCATGTAGCTCAGATGGATTGGGATTTCTTTAGGTGTAGCATGTCCAACAGCTCTGGGTTTGACATAGCTTTATATGATAGGCAGAGATCACCTCGGAGTAAGCAATATACTACGGAGTAAAGCTGGAGTGTTTTTAGGCGGTCAGTGTGGGGCATTTGTTTGAGGCCAGTAATCCTCTTTGTGAGGTACTTCTGTGGCCTTTCCAGCCGCTGCAGATGTCTTGTGAGGTACATTTCCAAAAGGGGCATTGTACTCTATAATGGGTCTAATGAGTGTCGAGTAGAGGGAAACAATGACGTCTTTTTTCCTGGATGAGAACCCTTTTATGATGAGGTGTGCCACATAGAAGGACTTCCTGACTACTGTGGCGATGTGACTATCAAAGGAGAGACTGCTGTCCACCTGGGTCCCAAGGTATCTTATCACACATTCGGTGTTAAGTAGATTGCTGCCTATGTGGTAGTTCATGGGTACAGAGATTTTACCAAAGGGGATGACACTGCACTTTTTGGCTTTGAGCTTGAGGCCATGGTTCTGACACCAGGCATCTTTCTCAGCGAGGCCCATCTGTAGGATGTCCACATCATTTGGGGACTTGACTATGGCTCCTAGTTTGCAGTCATCTGCAAACTTTGTTAGCCAGAGGCCTTCTGTGTTAGCCTGTACTTTAGAGAAGTAGATACCAAACAGGAGAAGTCCCAGGACGGAACCCTGTGGTACTCCACTTGTCACTGCTTTGAGGTCAGATTTGGAGTCTGCAACTTTTACAGTGTGGGTTCTGTCAGTGAGCCAGTTGGCAACCCATCTTGTGACCTAGGGATTTATACCTAGTTTAGTGATATTAGCTATAATTCCAGAATGGGGGATGGTGTTGAAAGCCTTGGCGAGGTCAAGATAGGCTGTGTGAACCACCTTACCCTCATCTACGGCTTTGGTGACTGCGTCAAAGAAGTCGATCAGGTTCAGGAGAAATGATCTGCTTTTCACAAACCCGAACTGGGTGGGCTCCAGAGTTTGGAGGTTACTAATGTCATTGTTTATGAGTTCCATGATGATACATTCCATGGCCTTGCAGACCAGGCTCATCAGGCTAATAGGTTGATAGTTCCCAGGATCAGTGGTGTCTCCCCCTTTGTGGAGTGGGATAACTGTTGTTGTGCACCATTCAGTGGGCACAAAGCCTGATGCGAGGCTATTATTGAACATGGTGCTTAAGTGGGGAGCCATTTTGTTCTGAGGTTCATGTAAAACGCAGCCTGGGATGTTGTCAGGTCCCATGGATGCTGTATTTTTGGCTTTAGAGAGTGCAGCTTTTACCTGCATAGTTGTGATTACAGGGACTCTGCATTCTTCCTGTATAGATATGAGCTCTTTAGGGGGTGGGGGGGACGTTAGCACTGAACCTATCTGCCAGGATGTTGGCAATATCAGTTGGTTCTGTAATTTGCATGCCCTTCTGCTGTAACCCAGAGCAGATCTGGGTGTTGCCATCGAGATTCTTGACATAGCTATAGAATGCTTTGTGGTTGTCCTTAGAATTAGTGGCGATTTTGTTTTCGTAGCTAGCTTTGGAGGATCTTATAAGGGATCTCAGCTTCTTACTGAGGCTGACCAGGGAGCTCCTCCACTCATGGGATTTTACTCTATTTTGCAACAGTTTCTTCCTTCTACTGTAACAGTTTGTTTATGGCAGGGGACCACCAGATTGGCTTTCTTTTTTTGGAGGATAGCGTCTTGGTTCTGTTTGGGAAACCACGATCCATGCACTCGTGTAAGCGCTTATAGAGTGCATTTGTGTAGGATTCAGCAGTTATTACTGTATTGTCCATCTGCATGGGTGTCATGAAGTTCAACACTTAAGAAACATGAAGTTGGCTTTGGAGAATTTTTTTACCGTGGTTTCCTTAATGGGGGGTGGAGGCAGGATGTGGATATCAAGGGTGATTAGCTTATGGTTGGATCGGACCAACGAGGAGTTGACTTCAGGTGTGGAACACCGGTCACTCATGTTGGTAATGACTAGCTCTAGGATATTGTTGCCCCTGGTGGGGATGTGGATAAGTTGATCCAGGGCTTTGGAGTTTATGAATTCCAGAAAGCGTTGAGCTAAGGAGTTGGTACAGGAGTAGTTTTCCCAGTTAATGGTGGGGTAGTTGAAGTCGCCCATTATTAGGGTGTTTGGTTGAACCCTAATATGTTCCAGTACATCAAGAAAAGAGGAGTGGAAATCCTGGGGCATGGTGGGGGATCTGTAGCAAGCTACAATTTGGATTGCAGTTTTGCCCAGAGTTAGTTGCACTTGGATAACCTCGGATGCATTGTGCTGAGCAACTAGCCTGAAGGTGTGGATATCCTTAATGAATATGGACACACCTCCGCCTTTGGTGTTTCGGTCCAGGTTACATGGCCAAAAAGTGTGGTATGTGTTATAGCCTGGTAGTGCAGGGGTGCTCTCTGGAGCCTTGAACCAGGTCTCAGTCACTGCACAGATATCAATGTTCTCCATTTTAAGGAGTGTCTCGAGTGAGTGCATTTTGAGATTTAGACTTCTAGCATTGAGTAGCATTACCCTCAGTTTTTGCTTGCCTGTTCCTGTGGTGAATTTGTTATTTGAACCTGTAGGTGTCTCATTGCCATTTCCAAATTGTTGTTTCAATGTTAATGCTAGTAAACATACATAGGCATAACAGAAATTCACTAATGTCCATTTTAGTCGAAGGTATAAAATTTAAACATCTGTTTAATAAAGAAGTCTCAGCTGCAGACAGCTCATATTTGGAAATATTCCATATTAACTCTCCTGCCCATACCCCCACATTTTCTTCAAATTGTGAGTTTGTAACTGACCTGGCGCCTCTTTCCATTTATGACCCTTGTAAATGTCCTGTTCCACAGATTTTCTCCTCCCTGCTCGAAATGGTAGGGGTAGAACAGGAAAAACCTGTTGTTGTCCTCTGTCCATATTAATCTTCCGTCTTACCACGGCTGTAGTTGTGGAGGCAGTTGTTGCCTTATCGTTGGTTTCTGAAGATGATGGCACTTCCATCAGTGTAGAATAAATGGACTGTGCCTCATTTGGTGAAAGGACACTCCCTCCTGACTGTTGATTCATTGTTTCCTCTTCCTCCCCGAATGCATTGGTCGTCTCTTCAGACTGTACCCGATGCTCCGCCCTCGGTCTCTCATGCCGCTCAAATGATTGAACTCACCCTCTCCTCTGCTGGTAGGCTGTTGGTGGTACCCTTGACTGCCCATTGATTTCTCTCATAAATCACAAATTGTGGTTGGTAGTAGACCGCTCTTCAGACTGTGCAGGTTTCGGCCAAGTAAAGACATGCTGGTTGGTGAAATCTGTTTGATCCCTGCACAGTTTAATTTTCTTTTGCTCAAGCAGTCTGGTTTCATAGCGGAGTATCTTATCAATTAGTTCATGCATGAAAACTTCAGTAGCTGATTCCCCATAAAGCACCGACAGTTCATGTTGTTGCTGACATATCTTTTCATTAAGCTCTTGTTCCACTGGCTTGAAAATGTCCAGCAACAATTGTATATATGCTTTACTGGTGTTAATATTAATTTGTTGCCACTGGGCTAACAAGGTGGGGTAGGTGTTTCTATATGTGGGCATATTAAGTACTTTGAGTCCCCTTGGTATAACATTTAGGTTTAAGCAGGCTTCAAAATGGAACCGTTGGCTCTGGAGCCGCTTAAACCTATACAAATCATTCTCCACATTTCTTTTCAAATTGCGTATCTCAGCTTCATTGATGTTGTTAGTATTAACAGTCTCAGAGTTTATATTACGAGTACCTGTTTGTAGCAGTGGATTATCTTGATTTGTCAGCAAATTCAGAAGTGTCCTTTCCACATTTACACCAACTGTTGCATCCTCTGCAATGTTCACAGTACCTTCCATCATCATTAGATACACAAGCAGCAAACAAATCCAAACCAGCCCAGAAGTTGAAAATGTTGAAATGTTCCATTTCTATGTTGGCAAAACTAACCATCACCTTAGGGAATGGATAAGGGATCATCTTTACTGCACCACTAGAAAAGGGCAACTCATAGTCAGTATTACTGAACATGTTGTTGTGTCTTTCGGCTTTACCCGGTTAGGGGTCGCCACAGCGGAACTCCAGTCCGCTAATGATTGGTAGTTGATTTTTACATGCCGAGTTACCAGCCCTGACGCACAGCCTTCAATGAAGGTACGCCCATTCACACATGTCTCCACGCAGAAGATGCTCTAGCTGCGAATCGAACCAGACAGCGTCTTACTGTGAGGCAACAACGCTACTGCAGCATACTACTGAACATATGGAAGTACAATAGATTTTGCATTTAGAAGGACACAGAGGTTTGGGTCTGAATGATAGTGTTCCATTGAAGCCAGTGCTAAAATCTAGAAGGTTAAAATAAAAAATAATAATACTATTTTAACAAGAGAAAATTACATAAACACATGCAGGGCTTTGGGTCAATATGACAGTATTTTTTGAGCTGCTTCCAGCATAGATACCACTAAACATATTACATAAATGCATCATAGTAAAGTACATTTACAAGGCAAGAGTAAAAAAAAAAAAATCATTATTCAGACTAAAATGAAAAATATGTATAAGAAGGTAGAAAGGCATGGGAAAATGATATTGAATTACTAATTGCTCTAGCTCACACTTATATTGCTGAAGTGTGTGGGTGTGTGCGTATATTTGTGTGTGTGTGTGTGTGTGTGTGTGTGTGTGTGTGTGCATATATATATATATATATATATATATATATATATATATATATATATATATATATATATATACATACATGTTAACAAGAAATACCCGGGATTCATGAAGCTCGGCAAGGCGGCGTAAGGCCTGCGCCAGCGGTGCATGGAATATCCGCAGTAGCGCCATATACATATTAATGAGAGTGCACGGAATCACAGACACGTGCGTAGTGTACGTGAGCGAGCCCAGGTAGGATCGTCTGGGCGTGTCTAAGCCGGCAGGAGGTGAGCAACCTAATGTGCTGACAGCCACGGTCCGCCCACAATAGTAATGGCAGCAGCCAGGTCCGTGCAGAATGAAACGACGCACAGTACGCAACATAGTCCCCGTTCCAAATTAATGGAGAAGCAAATAGAAGCCACCAAGGCATAAGTGTACCCGTTCAAGGAGCAAAGGATACGCATAAGACCGCCTCCGTCCGCAATGCACTGTCAGTGTTTACACTCAGAGAAGGTGTACAGCCGCATGTCAGCGAGCCGCACCGACATAGGAGCAGCGACTAAGGTCACCACCTGTCCCACTTTGTTTGGGGCAGTCTCTCCATGGACAGTTGTGTCCCGAAAAGCGTATTAGAAATGGCTGATGTGCTACGAGTGTAGGACACAATGATATCCCGTATGTAATGTAATGGTAGCATGAATTGGTTATTTCTGTAACAGAAATACCGAAATGACACAATAAACAGAATAAGCAAGGAAATTGCCACAATAATAAGCAAATTATTTAGGCAAACAAGTGAATTTCTATGCTATATAGTGACCGTTTGTATGTGTCGGCCTGTAAAGGCAGATGTGAGTCCCGGAAATATCCCAGATCGGAAAATGGAAAGGTGGAAACCCCAGCAGCGACATGGGCATGGTCACCAGGGTTACCTGCTGTCCCAAAGTGCCATGGACAGTCCCTGATTGGACAGTCGTGTCCCTGCAACAATCGTAAAATGGAAAATGACCTGCGATCCCCTGCCACGCAAATTCCGCAATATACATGTAAATAGTAGCATAAAACATATACATTACGGTATGGAACACAGACATGGCATAAGAAAATAAATAAGGAACCCAAACGCTAACAGAATAGGCTCATAGTATGGCAAACAAGTGAAGTTCTGTCTACTGCACTAGCCCTGGGTATGTGTAGTCCTGCAAATTCGAAGTGTCCATAACATGCCCCACTATGGGCATTGGAAAAGGTGCCAACCATAATGGTCACAAGCAGTAGTGACAGTACATAGCCGGGTAGCTGTGCCGACATAACAACAGTAAGGAAGCAAGATACCCCAAACACAGGCAAACATGTGCATAGCAACATATCCCAGACCCAGCAACATCTCTGTTGCATACACTGGATGGTGTATGATGAAGTGTAATATCCAGAAGCAGAACCCATGCATTCGGATGTACTACACAATAGCCTCATTGTACATGTCAGTCACACCCATGTATACCCC